>NC_062522.1:28507890-28520390 GCF_022655615.1 Tachysurus fulvidraco
AACACTCTACACACTAAACACTACACACACTAAGCGTGTGTAGACACTCTACACTAAACACTCTACACACTAAACACCACACACACTAAACACTACACACACACTAAACACTACACACACTACACACACTCTACACACTACACACACTAAACACTACACACACTAAACACTACACACACTAAACACTACACACACTTAACACTACACACACTCTACACACTACACACACTAAACACTACACACACTAAACACTACACACACTAAACACTACACACACTCTACACACTACACACACTAAACACTCCACACACAAAACACCACACACACTAAACACTACACACACTAAACACTACACACACTAAACACTCTGCACACTAAACACTACACACACTCTACACACTACACACACTACACACACTGAACACTACACACACTCTACACACTACACACACTAAACACTCTACACACTAAACACTACACACACTCTACACACTACACACACTAAACACTACACACACTAAACTCTCTACACACACTAAACACTCTACACTACACACACCAAACACTCCACACACTCTACACACACTAAGCACTCTTCACACTCTACACACACTAAACACTTTACACACACTAAACACACAAAACACTCTACACTAAACATTCTACACACTCTTCACACCCTACACAGTGTATGTGAATCACACAGCACATAAAGAAGCAAACAAAGTGGAGTGTATTCTGTCCTCCACCCTGCTCTTGTTTAAACAGTTTTATCATAAGCAAACTCCAGCAATATGGAACGCAGGCTCTTTATGGATTCATTTAATTCAGATAATCCATAGTGCTTTGGAAGATCTCAGTCTCGACCACGAGTTAAGTTAGTCTCGACCACAAGTAAAAAAATGCTTAGAGGGAGAAAATTGCTTTTAAAGAAACATTCGTATCTGTTTACAAGCAATTGATTAGACATGTATATATTCATATATATATTCATTTGCCTGAGATTCCAGTTTTTTGGTACTTATCTAATACTGGTACTGAAATTAAGCAATAATTAAGGTTTATTGTCATGTGCACTGGAAAAACTCGATGGTTTAGACCATACAATTAAATTCTTACTTTGCACGTCTTCCTTACATAAATAAGATGTGTGTGTTGTGTGATCTGTGTCTCAGTGTGTTGTGTGGCAGCAGTCAGTGGGGGTTATGGGGTGTGAGGTGGTGGTGTTAAGTGTTGTTCAGGAGTCTAATGGTTTGTGAATAGAGCTTTTTGCCTAGTATTGAATAAAAAATATTAAGAAAAGGCTTTACTTATTTATTTATTTATTTATTTATTTATTTATTTATTTATTTATTTATTTATTTCATTGTTACTGGATGTTATATTTAGCTCAGTTGATGTTTTCCGTGTTCCCTCATGTTCATGCACATAATAACCTGCTCAGATTATTCTTTAAAATGTTAGCTAGTCAATATTAAATGAAGCGCATTAACTACCTACGTCAGTGGGTGTGGTTTCACCTTAGAAAAGCGCTTCTGTACAGTCGTAAGTAAAGTTAAGTAAAGTGTGCTTTGTTTTCAGTGTTTATTTGTAAGAATTATTTTATTCGCCTTGTGCTCTGTGTATGTTTTATTCTTGCCTAGCTAGCATTTACCGCCACGTTGTTTGATGATCATGATGATGATGTGCTACCAGTGTTGACTTTTATGTTTAAGATGGGTTTTTTTAATCAGCTTGCTTGTATTGAATGATGAAACTGTAGTTTCTCCTCTTGATATTTTTACGCAGCATAGTTTACAGTCTCTTTTGGCTTTGATTGGCAGCATTAATTGTGAATCACGTCCAGATTTCTGGACTTTTGTGTCATCTGCTCATTACCCTTAACAGCCTGAGTATCAATCAATATCTCATGCTGGTATAGAGCATTTATTTTTATTCATATGAATAAATGAGCAAGGTTTGAAGTGATAAGTGATGTCTTATACCAGGATAAGTATCAGTACATCTCTAGTTTTAACCAATGCTGTCTAACAGCTTCCTTACTCAGCAGATTTATGCGAAAGAAAGCTCAAAAGGAACCACAGTTTTGATAAAATGTCTGTTATTACCGTATAAGCAGAAAACCCCATTTTATTCTGAACCAGGTTTAAAAAACAATAACATAAATGGGGAATTTAATTCAACAGCATTGCACATCACATATTTTTTCCCCTGAAATCCTCTTTTAAATTCGAATTCAATCTCAATACACGGACGCATTATAAATGTGTAACCTTGATGGAAGATATTCATTATCATAAGCCTAACACTGCTAATAGATTTTGATCAGCACATTTTTTTTTTCCAGCCCATTAAATTATCCTGTATCTCTGTTCAATTAATCTGTATCTTACAGCTCAATCACGTCGGAATGATCCGCTGATCAAATTCCACACACATAACAGAACAGAGAGAGAGAGAGAGAGAGAGAGAGAGAGAGAGAGAGAGAGAGAGAGAGAGAGAGAGAGATGCTGTAAAGTACACACTTGCATTAGCCTCATAACCATCAAACCTGCCTTTACATTTCTATTTCTATCGCAACACTACAGAATTCTTGACTCTGATTGGTCAAACGGTGACCTGTCATTCAAACTACAGGTTTATATTATATTCACTTGCTCTAATACCTTTTTTATTTGTTTCTATAATAACATCGTACACAGAGATGTGTGTTGTAGTGTACGCTTCACACCTGGGGCTTCTTTTGTCCTATTAATTACTGATGCCTTGTGTAATTACTGTCAAGTCTTCCTTTGTCACTCCCTCAGCCATTTTGTCTTCACCTAAAGATTTTTTTATTTATTTTAAGGGCTGGTTTGTTGTCCCCAGGTGTTTGTGTTATGTGCTTACGTGTTATGACCTCCATACGTTTTTTTTGTATTTTGTTGATGTCTACATTAACCGTCTTCACCTGTTCTTTGACCATTTGAACTCTTATTATGGTTAATGCTGTATTCAAAACTATCCTAAAACCCTGTAGACAAATTCACACTAATACAGTATAGCAAGTTAAGGACATATCTGTTCTTTCTCCTAAGACCTACATCACACAAAATATCCCTTTCCAATTTTTTTGTTATATTTTTCTATAATCAGAGATTCTAATTTTATAAGGTGATGTTTTAAGGTCTGACAGATTCAAGAGGCTTCAACAAATGTGACGACAAGAATGAGATCTAATATCTTTGTGTTTATGACCACGTTTTTTTATTGTGACAACTAGCAATTAGCATCAAGCTAATTTTTTGAGTCCCCACCACCTGTAATTGCGCTGCTCAGTTTAGGTGACTGTTATTGGGGTGTTGGGAGATTGCAGGTCCGCTATCTCGTAATGCTAGTAAGGATGTGATAGCCTAGTGGTTAAGGTCTTGAACTACTGAACAGAAGGTTGTGAGTTTAAATCCCAGGTCCAACAAGCTGCTGCTGCTGCTGGGCCCCTGAACAAGGCCCTTAACACTCAAATGATTGGTTGTATAAAATGAGCTAAAAATGTAAGTCGCTCTGGATAAGGGTGTCTGCCGTACATGTAACGTATGTGTAATTAGTTATGTGATATATATTATAGAACTTGATTTAAATATAACAGGTGTGTTTTCTATCAAAACTCATCGGCTTGAAAATTGACCATGCAAAGGATTTGTAAATTTTGTGCTGGAAACCAACCATGTGATTAAAAAAATAAGCTGACTGGGTTTTCTTAACTGTGTAAATTCTGATTGTCTTCAGAGGTCTGGGCTTTGTTGTGTCTCAATAAAGTCTGATTTTTGGTGTCTTATACTCATTGTCTTTTGAAGTATTAAATATTTATTAGCATGACTTTCCACAACAACGGTATTCAAATCAAACCCCAGCCCCGATTTTTACAGAGAGCCGTTCATTTAAAAAAGTATCCCATCTTAAATATTTTTAGTGTATAGTCAGTTCTTGGCCACATTTATATAATCCTGATCTCTAGCCAAAGCTAGAAGTCTGAATTGTGAGAATCTTCACTGAAACTATATACTGTATGCCTTGTGAGTTACCATTTAAAGGAAAGGTACAGAGCAGCTCTGGTTCTATTCTGGCTGTGGGCCGAGCTGATCCTTAGGCTACAAAAATGTAAAAAGATCAGTGTTGCCAACTTGGCAACAAAAAAGAGCCTAGCACCAAATCTAGTCAACTTTTTGGCCAGACATTAGGGACTGTCCTGCACTTGATACAGCACTCCAGCTCATATCGCAGTTGCCGGTTATATGATTTTATAGAGGAAGTTTAGTTTTATACATCACCAGAGTAAAGCCTAAATGAGGTGCAGTGCATGGGCCTTTGTTTCTAATGAACAAACACTGATCATCAGTGTTCCCAGTTACCAAACACCATCGTTCCAAATGACTAATCAGTTTCTAAAAACTAAATACTGAGCACCATTGTTCCCAGTGACAAATCACTGCTCATGGTTATTCCCAAGGACCATATAGTGATCACCAATGTTCCCACTGACTAATAACCGATTATGATTGTTACCCTAGGACAAGGTCGGTTCTAGAGGTCGGGGCCACAGGGGCCCCGGCCCCTGCTGAAATCTGATTGGCCCCTGATTGGCCCCCGTTCCATCAATCGTTGACTAGAAGAGCAACCAGAGAATTTTTCACAATGATCACAGATGCAATTCCACCCCCAAACAATTGGCGGCACTCGAGCGTTTGAAAAAGGAATGACTGACAAAATGTTTTTGCACCGTACTGAATAAATTATTTTGTGTGCTTGAATGTACCCCTGAATGTAACATGTGACCCCTTAATGGCCCCTGTTACAGAAAAATCCTAGAACCGCCACTACCCTAGGACCAAATATTGAGCCCCATTCTTCCCAATGACTAAGCACTGATCATGAATGTTACCAAATACAAGATACTGAGCACCATTGATTGTAATGACTAATCACCGATCACGGTTATTCACAAAGACCAAATCCTGAGCACCATTGTTCCCAATGACTGTAATTTTTTCCGCAAGAAACCAGTTGCTAATCACTGTTTTCCCAACAACAGATCACTATTTTGTCTTTCATTCATGTCTGGTTTTCACCTCCAATGTCAACTGATTCAGTTCATTTTAGTTCTTGATTGTACTGATACTGTATTGTCTCTGGTGCCAGGACCAACGATGACTTCCGTCTATCAAAAAACGTATCCCCCGCTATCATTTTCTGTTCCGATTAAACTATTCTGCTCTATTTCTTCTTCAAGTAACACGTTTTGATCCTCGAATGAGCATGACGATACAGCTAATATGCAAACACGTCTCCATCTGGTGACTCGTAGAAACTTTTTTAGCGCACCTTCCCCTAAAAATAGTTGGCAACACTGAAAAAAAAGTGGAGGAAAAGAGAAAACTAGCTGTGGTATTGTAAAGGACATTTGTTATGAGATTTATTGTTATATGCTTTGCTTGATTCTACTTCGTTTGTAAAATGTCTCAAGATAACAGAATTTCTCAGGATAATGACATCAGCCCTTGCATTGATCAGACTCAAATAATTTTGCACTCTGATTGACAGATCAATTCTGTTCTCTCTTTCTCTCTCAGATTCCCTACCGTGTGATCCAGATGGCCGATTTTACAAAATGCGCTCTCGTCAAGAAGTATTTAATGTGACCGCTAAAGCCTGTACCACATGTGCAGAGGTTAATATAGATTATGTAGAATAACCATAATAAATACACACGATTTACTTTTTTACATTTGAATGACCTGGTTTATAAAATATATATATATATATGTCACAGATTAATATTTAAAATATGAACACAAACAAGGTACTGGCGCATTTTCACAGAGACACAGACAGAGACCTGTAGGACACCAATCGCTCTTTCTGATATATAGCCGAGGTAGACGGCATGCTTCTGACATATTAGAAACATCTTTCAAAATGGTGCAGGCTTTGATGGCACAGCGACTGTGAAAAGCTGCCTACCTCAACTGTAGCTTATACTTTATGATGCACCTCGAGACTCCCATGGTGCACCGTGAGATGGGCTTTAATTTATTGATTGTGTCATCGGTTGCTGTCCTGCGTTCCCTTGGTAACGGGTTGCCTCCACCTCCAACTTTCATCCAGTTAGAAAAGCCACCGTGTGTGTGTGTGTGTGTGTGTGTGTGTGTGTGTGTGTGTGTGTGTGTGTGTGTGCGCGTGCGTGTCTTGGTCACTCTTGTGTACGTTATAGTGTTCACTCTTCTCATGATACAGAAACCGCTTCAGTTTTAATCATCTCTTATTTTTTTTATTTTTTTTTTTAGAAATATCTAGAAAATACACGCTCTATTTCCAGTATGTATTCATGTAGTTACTATTACTGGAAATGTTTTTATTGTTTTCACTTTGGCATGCACATTTTATTGAATTCGAGTCATGGTCACGATTTTTGACTTCTTGGCGTAATTAAATGTAACTGACTGCTAAAATGAGCTAATGAGCTTAATGTCTCCTCTGCTGTCTGTGGATGTCTTTTTGGCTGCATACTGTGGTGAATAATCGAGTCTAATGGTGTTTATAATTAACATTTGAAAAGATTTAATACATTAATTACAGTAATAACTTAGAATGCATCTGAATTCAGAGATTGAGGTGTTAAAAAATACTTATACCATGGTGCTGATGGATTCTCCATTCTGATCGGGCCAAATGTGTTCAATTTATTATTATTATTATTATTATTATTATTATTATTATTATTATTATTATTATTATTATTATTATTATTATTTTAACAACAGTTCTGATGGTAGATATGTCTAGGTAAGGGAAATCCACTATCCTCATTCTATCAGCACTAGTGGTGTGTGTGTGTGTGTGTGTGGTGTGTGTTTTCACCTGCTCCAGGATACGAGAGTGTTTGCTCGGGTGTGTATGTTTATTCATTGTACACGTGTGTGTGCTCTTGTGTTAGTTTCAGTAAGGAATGAGGCTGCTTGGTCAAATTAAACTAGGCCTATGTATTACACTAGACCAAGAAACAGGCTGTACCCAATTTTCTTTCTCTTTCTTTCTCTCTCTCTCTCTCTCTCTCTCTCTCTCTCTCTCTCTCTCTCTCTCTCTCTCTCTCTCTCTCTCTCACACACACACACACACACACACACACACACACACACACACACACACACACACACACACACACACACACACAAACACATTGAGAAGATTCTTTGGGGAAATCTATGAAGCATAATTACATGTCTGGATGTGAAAATGGCAGACTATCTGCATTTTTTCCCCTCCCGTTATTCCTCTGTCGCAGATTTCTTCTTTTTAACATGAAAAGGTTAAAGGAAGGAATAAAAAGAAAAAAGAAATCATGTAAAACATATAGGAGATAAGCAGACAGTTACGATCCCGATCTTGAGATTCTGTAAGATTTACGTCTTTCATAAAGCACTCTGCAGCGTTCTATAGTACCTTATTGTTTTTCCTATATAGCTTCTAATCATATACTTTTATCCTGAAGGGTGAGCATGAAGACATTTTCTTTCATGGTCTTCATGGTAAGAAGGTTCTCATTAGATTCTAAGGACTGATTGCATCCTTTTATGTCTTGCTGAGAGCAAAATGAAGCTCCTGGCTGCTGAAAATGCCACAGTTTTTTTTGTTTGAACTCTGTATGAACACATCCAGTGGCTCTGTGCTCACGTTACATTTACATTTACAGCATTTGGAAGACGCCCTTATCCAGAGCGACGTGCAAAAGTGCTTAGGACTCTTGAATTCTGGTTCACTAGGCTACAGACTTAATACACCATGAGCCTAAATTACTGTTTATTCATTCATTCATTCATTCATTCATTCATTCATTCATTCATTCATTCTCTACCGCTTATCTGAACTTCTCGGGTCACGGGGAGCCTGTGCCTATCTCAGGCGTCATCGGGCATCAAGGCAGGATACACCCTGGACGGAGTGCCAACCCATCGCAGGGCACACACACACTCTTATTCACTCACACACTCACACACTACGGGATGCCAATCAACCTACCATGCATGTTTTTGGACCGGGGAGGAAACCGGAGTACCCGGAGGAAACCCCCGAGGCACGGGGAGAACATGCAAACTCCACACACACAAGGCGGAGGCGGGAATCGAACCCCCAACCCTGGAGGTGTGAGGCGAACATGCTAACCACTAAGCCACCATTAACACCCCCCCCCCCCCCAACAAACAAACAAACAAATAAATGATTGAATGAATAAATAAATAAATAAATAAATAAATCACTGTTTAATTTTTTGTTTTGTTTTTTTTTAACACACACAAGTGCTAGTTAAAGTGTGTCATTAATAAGTAGGTCTTCAACAGCTTTCATACACATCATTGGTTTAGCAAGAAAGAAAATATATATAGATAATAAACCCTGTTACAGTAAATGAAGTCGATCATCCAAAGGTTTCTTCATCAGACTTGTAGGTAAAAGTAATGCTTAATGTCTAAATAATCACAGACTCACATGACAGACTTCATTTGTCTTAGTAATACAATTCATACATGAAGACTTTCATGGCATATGTACTGTATATGAGATGCTTTTCTGCTCATCATGTTGACTATTTAACTAACCGTATCCTTTTGAAAAGGTGTTTATTTTATTTTATATATATTTATACTTCAGGGTGTAGTATATTTCATATATTCATACTTCAACTGTAGGATATATTCTACAGTTTCAATTTAATATTATTTATTATTATATTTATTTATTATTATTTCTTGCTCACCCAGTAGTAATGATAAGGTTAAGAAACCTTCTAGCTTTGCTTCACTATAACACTGAAAAAAGATGTCTTTATTATATTTTAACGAACAAAACTCATATAATTATTTCCAAGGTTCCAAGGTTAGATTTTGCTACACGGCATGTTCAGAAATATGTGGTCCAGAAGGAATTGTGCATGTGTGTATAAGAGCTATTTTAGTAATCTCTCGTTTTTTTGCACTAACATGTAGCTGTGTTCGTTCCCCTTGAGCTTTTTGTCTGTCACCTTTTTTTTTTTCTTTCAAGCGGCACGCTAAGAAAATGTAGTATCGTATTATTCCGTAAGAGATGAGTGACAGAAATTTCCTCGTGAGGAAAATGTGGACTTGATAACGCATTGATTTTGAAAAAGTGGCAGCTTTTTGTCACCTAAGCCATTAATCCAGCGTACCGAGGGAAATCTTGATGAGGCCATAATGAGTCGTTTGACTCTTCTGGGCCTGTTTAAACCTTGCAGCCAGATTAAACAAGCAGGTTTACGTCAGCAAGCTGATGTGTTTATAGCTGTGCTATATGGAACATCCCAGTAAAACTTGTTAGCTTGAAGATGTGAAGCTGTAGGCGGTGTGAGACGTAATGAAAAGGTTTGCAATTTTAAAGGCTGCTGATAAAAATCTTTTTATTTCCTGTGTTATTTTCTGTCCATCATGAGGAACTGATACACCAGTGTAGGGGAAGTAAAAGGTTTATGATAAGTTCATGGTGTGTCTTGAACTATTTTGTGTGTCTCCCACACATTCTGTACTATGCATTGTTTATTTCAACATTTTTGTTGAATCATTAAAACATAATAAATCATCAAGAAAGTCTTCATTATCTAATAGCCAATCAGCTACTTGCTACATGTTGTTGCTATGCAGATTTCACTTGTGGAACATCATTGGATGTTATTTTTGGCTCTTTGATTGGTTGATGATTGTTTTTTTTTTTTTTTTTTAATAATATAATTGTTGCCAAATAGCTAAACTCTGTGGAATATCACATTAGACCGTGTGGTCACATGAAAATAATCCTCGTCACTTCAGTTTAATGAAAATCATCCACTTTGAAAAAAAATCTGTTTTTATCTGTTGTGTGTTATTCATAATTTATTATACTTCGTGACCTTGTGACACACTAAATATATATTGTGTTCATTTAGGTGATTATGTACTATTCAAATTTTATAGTGATTCTTTATACTAGCAAAAAATTTTATAGGGTCATAAACATGTTTAAGGCATGAAGGAATCTCACAGAAAGATTGTGCCCAGTTTAAATCTGAGCTCGGGTTACTCTCTGTGTATTCGCGTGTACCACCTAGGTTTCCCTCAGGTCCTCTGGTTGTGAACAGCTACAGTACTTTAATAGATGGTAAACTGTATAATAATATTTGTATAATGGATAAGAAAAAAAAAATCATTCCGAAATATCCCGTGCATTTTTATGGTGCAAAGTGGAGCAGTTAAAGGTGGGAACACTTTATGTAATGTCTGGTGCATAAAATTATTACACTTTATGTAATATCTGGTAAAGTAATCTTCTAGTTTAGAGATTAAAATTATGCTTGGAGGTTACATTTTGGTCTCTGTGGGACTGCCGACTATGTAAAGAAAAGAAAACGTATGATGACCAATAACATTCAAACAATCAAGATTAGGACATCAAGTGTTGGGTGATTTTTTTTTCTCTAGCAGGGGCATGATAGCTTGGTGGTTGCCATGTTTGGGGGGTTTGATTCCTGCATCTGGCCTGTGTGTGTAGAGTTGGCAAGTTCTTCCTGTGCTGCTGAATAGCATCTCTAAATTGTCTGTAGTGTGTGAAGGGGTTTGTATGATTGTGTTGGCATCCCATCCTGGGTGTCCCCCATCCTGGGCATCCCATCCTGGGTGTCCCCCATCCTGGGCATCCCATCCTGGGTGTCCCCCATCCTGGGCATCCCATCCTGGGTGTCCCCCATCCTGGGCATCGCATCCTTGGTGTCCCCCACCTTGTGCCCAAAGTCTCGGGGGATAGATTCCAGGTTCCCATGACTGGTATACAAAGTAATAGTCCCTGTGTGTGTGTGTGTGTGTGTGTGTGTGTGTGTGTGTGTGTGTGTGTGTGTGAGAGAGAGAGAGAGAGAGAGAGAGTATTGTGTTCATTTCGTTAATTATGTTCTATTATAATTATATAGTTATTTTTTATACTAGACATATTTGCATTGAGCCATAAACATATTTAAGGCATGAAGGAATCTCAGTTGTGGCCAGTTTTACATCTGAGCTCTGAGTGTCACATGACAATGTGGTGGATTTCCTTTAGTCACCGAACAGTTCCTTTAAGTTTAAAATGAAGACACATTTTTAAGTTCAGAGAATTGTTTTGGTTAGAACTATTAAACAAATTCTGGTGTAGTCTGTGGATCTGTGTACATGTAGACCGCTCTAAAGATGACAAGTGCCTTTGGATAACAAGATAGCTGATGAGCACAAACCATCAACCGAGGGCTAGAGGGAATAATTCATCTTCATTATCAGAAAATGTGATGTGAATTGTGACTTAACTGAACTCATCTCTCTCTCTCTCTCTCTCTCTCTCTTTCTCTCTCTCTCTCTTTTTCTCTCTCTCTCGTTCTCACTCACTTTCTCTCTCTCTCTCTCTCTCTCTCTCTCTCTCTCTCTCTCTCTCTCTCTCTCTTTCACGTGTGCCTTTTTAGTGTGCTGTTTTGTGGTCCATAAGCGTTGCCATGAGTTCGTCACGTTCTCCTGCCCCGGAGCGGACAAAGGACCCGATACAGACGTGAGTACATGCACGTACAGAAATGCACCAATCCCCTTCATCAACCGTGTCTGATTGATTAACACAGGAGATGTTGTACAGCGTATAGTGTTTTAAATGAGGTATATAATGTATGCAGGAGCGTATGATGTATACGCGAAGTACACAAAGTTTCCAAATAATCAGGACATTTTGTAGAAAAGTCCTTTGTCAGCTGTGCAAGTGAAGCACTTCTAAAGTTTTTAAAGTAGGAGGTGAAACAAGCGGGTGATGTAACAGCTGCTGTCAAATCACGACGTCCATTATGTGGGGTTTCAAACTTCCACACACTGGGGACTTAAAGATAGTTTTCTATTCACGTCATCTCTTGTGTACATGATATGTAGTACAAAGTGTTACTAATTGGCAACTTTGCAGTGACTACATGTATTGATGCTTTGCATGAAGGATGAATGTTAGAATGTTGAAAAGAAAAAGGTTATCTGTGCCGAACCTGCGTTTAGTTCTGCTTGAACGCTGCTGAAGGCTGAGAGTCTTAGACAGACGAACACAAATAAGCTAACTCATTAGAATATTAGGCCACACCCACTTCAAATTTTTATTTTCTGGATATTTAATATAAGACTTTAGTTTTGGATCATACAACACGTATATTTTATGTTCTACCTTCTAGGCTTAGCCAGATATTTAAAATGTACTAATCATAATTTTTTATTTCTGATTTATTATTTTATTTCTATTTATTGTTTTTGTAAGCAAGGACTTACAAGTAGCTGAATTATATGATTGAAATCATGGTATTTCGTGCCATTTTATAATAACCAGGTGTTGAGCATTTCAGTTCAATTTTATATTTAATATTTACATTTTATATTTATAAATCTGAGAAATTTCAGATTTCATTTTATAATAATTAAGTAAATAAATTCAAAATA
>NC_062522.1:28525390-28600390 GCF_022655615.1 Tachysurus fulvidraco
TTTGCCCTGCCCTATCCGTAATCTGTTCCCTGCCTCTGCACACCTGTCCCTTATGTCTTCCCAACTACCCTCTTTATATAAACCTGTGGTCTTGTGTCTAGTTTTTGCTGAGCCACTGTTTTCAGTTTGTTTTTGTTTCCAAGTGCCTTTTGTACTGATTATATTAGATAGCAAATGAACAGTCAGTATTCCAAATTCAAGGATATAAAGTATTCCAGTATTCAACAATGTGTTGGACGCATGAAAAACAGACAAGCGTAATTGAGCAACTTTGACAAAGGCCAAAATGTTGAAGGTGAGACAACTGGGTCAAAAGATTTTCCAAAACATCAGGTCTTATGGGGTATAACCCTTTAGAAAACCAGTGAACCACATACAGGGTTGTGGAAATCCAGGCTTCACTGATGTGTGTTGGGAGTGAAGGCAAGCCCGTCTGGTCTGATCCTACAAAGCACCTACTGTCACACAAATTGCTGAAAAAGTTCATGCTGGCTGTGATAGAAAGGTGTCAGAACACACAGTGTGTTACAGATTGTTGTGTAGGAGGCAGAGTAGCCACAGAATGGTCAAAATGCCCATGCTGAACCGTCCACCACTGAAAGCACCTACAGTGTGCACCTGAGTATCAGAACTGGACCATGGAGCAATGGAAGAAGGTGGTCTGGTCTGATGTATCACGTTTTCTTTTACATCGTCTATATAATTGTGCTTGTGTGTGTCTCTAACCTGTGGAAGAGAAGGCATCAGGATGCAATGGGGAAAAAGGCAGTGTGGTGCTGTGGGCAATGTTCTGCTGGGAAATATTGGGTCCTGGTATTCATTCAATCAGTTCCGCAAACCCAGTACAGCCCTTCATGTGAATGGCATTACCTAATGGCAGTGTCTTCTCTCACATGTTCAGGAATGACTTGAGTCCTTCCAAAATTATTATTAGCAGCATTTTTTTTTTCAAATATGCGGCTGTCCCTCTGTAAGTTGTTGCCATAGAAACAAAATGATAAAAATATTAGAACTAGATTGCAATCCAAGCTTAGGATCGAACCAGACACTACGAAAGCATCAACACTACTGCGGTCACTGTTTCCTATCAGTCCAGTGCTAATTCTAATTCTAATAAACAC
This sequence comes from Tachysurus fulvidraco, assembly GCF_022655615.1. Classification (NCBI taxonomy): domain Eukaryota; kingdom Metazoa; phylum Chordata; class Actinopteri; order Siluriformes; family Bagridae; genus Tachysurus; species Tachysurus fulvidraco. The sequence continues at coordinate 28,526,512 of NC_062522.1, forward strand.
ACAATATGCTAAATACACAATATTCTAATATCCAGAATAATAACATTGCCCTCTCAGGGGTTATATGAGACCTCTGCTTATCCCTGAGTTCGTACTCTTTTTGTAATAAAGGCTGATTACGATCATTTATTATAAGACCTGAGATAGGATGGAGTGTGTGTGTAGTGTGTGTATGGCTGTTCCCCAGGTTATTATTGCTGTGGGATTATTTGATGATGTTTACTCTTACTAGCTTGTTTACTCATACTAGCTTGTTTGCTTAATTTAAGGTAATTTATGGTATCTGGATGTAAAATGATGACATTTGTTACACATCATATCATGACCAAACATTGCTCTTAACCATCTATATCAATAGAAATGTTTGCCTTTAAGTAACGTCCTGCTGAACCATCAGGATGCTAGTCATGTGTTCTAACCGAATAGGTTCCTGTGGTGCAATTCAGAGATGTTCAATTGAAGAGTCCTTGTTTAATGACTCCCAGTCACCTAAGGAAATAAGCTATAAAATAAAAGCTAGAGATTTGCCTACAGAGGGCATTATGTAAGACCAGAACTAGAGAAATACACCCTGCGTAGTGCATTTACATAAAAATGTGACTTTAAGTCATGAGTGTGCTCTTTAGGTCTATGATAATTGCACTCAGTCATCAACATACTGTAAGTCCAAAGGTTTTATTCAGATATACATAACTCATAAGTAAAGCTGTAACTTACGTAAAGGTGTATAAAGGGTTTTTTTTTTTTTAGTAGAGTCTATAGACTACTGACTTGACTGAATTTGTCCTGTTTTTTGTGTCAGGCATGCAATGAAAAATTATTTATTTATTTATACTGATTGAGAATAGCATTCAGGTGGTTGGGTCAGCAAGGGCATCCGGTGTAATATACTGTATGGACCATGTGATCCACTATGGTAAGCCCAAACAGGCAGCAGTCAAAAGAACAACAACAAAAGTAATGTCTTAATACAATGACATATGAATGAGATCAACTAAATCTATGATTACTAAATGAATAGTCAACCATCTTATACCATTACATCACCATAGTCTACTACAGAATAGCATTTGATACAGCACAACCTATACAGTAGGTTGCATATTCTTGTATTGACATATTTTTTACTCTTACTGTACAGGTATGTGTTAAAAGTAAGCATGTTTCAAACACTCAACTCTGCTCCACGTAGCCTGAAAACTTGACCAGGAGGTGAGACATTCCATCGATTTCCATTTGCGCAAACGGCTCTAAAGCTTACAGACCGGACTATGACTCATGACAGTTCTTGGCGTGAAGGCCGTGTAACCAACTCTTTATTTGCAGTGGTATGAGGAGGCAGAGTTTTCATTATGACAGTATAATAAAGCAAAGACACCTCTTCAATGACGCCTTGGCATCTTAATTGTTTCTGAAATATTTTTCTGGGTCTTAACCCCTCTTTCATCCATATGCTGGAATAAATTCTTATTACTTCCCAGTAGATAACAAATATCAACCTGAAGCCTATTCCATGTGGCCATGCTTTATAGGTGGCCATCCCATGATACAGCACAATCACATTCACATCTATCTTGGTTATAGATACAGTATGTGCCTATTTTATATCTTCAGCATTGTCCAAATTAAGCTGATTGTTAGTGTTTTGATGGCACAACAAATATCCCTGCACTGATCCAGAAAACAAAGCGAGCGATGTTATGAGTACCTCTTTCTCACTAGCAGCAGATGACAGCATACATTCTCACCTCACTCCCCTGTTAGAAGCCTCATTATCTGTTTTACACTGCTAACAGTTCACACGTTGTCTTCCTGCTCTTCCTTTTGAGAAGCTGTTCTAAGCTACGCTGTGCTAAAGTCACAGCGTGACTATCCGCAATGGCTTTTTTTCAAGGGATTAAATTTGAAAAGAAGGCAGAGAAAATATTGATTCCGAGAACATGCTAAGAATTAGAAACTAGCCGAGCTAGCAAGCATATTTGAAGATTTGGAGGAAACCGTGATCTTGTTGGGTGCATTTTGGAGTCGTTTCTGTTAAAAAGACATAAAGAAGAGGACAAGAAGCCTGCCAATGAACAAACTTACTTACAATTTACTTCCATTTCCATCTGAAGTTCCTTGCTCTGCCTGCTCAACAAAGAAACCCTCAAGCAAGCGGCAAAGTTTCCACATCATTCAGAAAGGCCGAAGCGAATTACCAGGTCGAATGCGCAAAGCGTTTCTGCCTGTGCACCTTCGGTAAAACCTACGCTTTTGTTCAGCGTTGCATATGCTAGAGGCAGTGTACAGCATTTTTCTTTCTGCTTTAAACATTAACAGTGGTGGAGGTGCATTGGAAATCGGTTTATAATCAGATCATGGCAGAATGAATGAAAAACATACTTATAGCTACAGTAGACTACCTCAAGATAACCAATTTTAGGAAACAGAGTCAGAAATCCACAATGACGTATGACACCTTATAAAAGTAGGTAAATATCACAGTAGTGACTTACTGTATAGATTAAGGGTCTTGGTTACTGAGGTCTAAGCACCGTCAGCACCAAGCTGCCACTGATGTGCCCTTGAGCAAAGCCCTTAACCCCTTTTTTTTCCCCAGGGGTTCTGTATCATGACTAACCCTGTGCCTTGAACTCTGCTTCCTAACAAGCTGTGGTATGTGAAGAAGAATGTGTTGTCTCAGTGCTGAAGGAATAAATGACAAATAAAGGCTTCTTCTTTCTTAAAAGAAATCTTACCCTTGCTAGCTGAACTCAATATTTTGCAAAGAAACTGATGAAACAAGACAACAAAACGTCTAGAGTTCCCAATGAAACAAGACAACAAAACGTCTAGAATTCCCAATGAAACAAGACAACAAAACGTCTAGAATTCCCAATGAAACAAGACAACAAATCGTGAGTTAATTCAAAAGATCTCCTGTACAGTTGTTTGTTGTCGGCCATCTTGAAAGCCTTCTTCTCTACGGTAGCAAAGCTGTGAGCATTGAAGCTATGAAGTGTTCAAAATTCCACACTTAGTTTTTTTGGGGGGGTTAAATAAGTGAACTTCAAGCCTCACCAACTACTGATAACCCTCAGTCTATATGTATTTGTGACAAACATGGGCGTCTTCTTTTAAAAACTTTACTTTCTAATAAAACTCAAATATTCCCCCCCCAAAAAAAACTGGTACCTCGGATTCCCTACAACATATTTAGACACGGTCGAAATACTGTATCAGGACAACTCGCAATGATGACAGTCGCTATAAAAGCAGTGGCTTTACAACACCATGTACTATCTTCCTCCAGGCTTATATCTACAGCTTGTTCACCACCAGCTGTAAAAGCAGCTCAATAAAAGAATCTGTTAAGTGATGCAACCATTGGAAAGAACATGGTGGAGAGAAAGAACAGGCCAAATGTGTTAAAAAAAAAAGAAAAACAAACACAAAAAACACACAATGTATTTCCTTGTAACCCAGTGAGACTTTTAAAACAGTCAGAGACAGCTGTGTTATCATACTGAGTCTCAACTAGCCAAGCGATGTTTACCTTTAGCAGGGAGATACTGTACTTTTAAAGGGGCTTTAAACGGAGTGAGGATATTTTTTTCCCCCAATTGCACATTTCTCAATTCTGATTGGTCAAAAGCTGTTGATTTTTCTGGTTCACTAGTTCTGTGTGCATTTGATTCAATAAAGTTTTGTACTTTTGTGCCATTTTTCAAATAAACTTACGTTTCGGAGGTTTGTACTATTTAGAGATGAGTTTACATTTTTCGCTACAAGACAATCTTCAGATAGGAAAGAAAAGGAAGAGGCTGGTGAGGGAAAGTCTGTAATACACTGTAGCAGCTTCTCAAATGGCATACTACACACTATAGCACTTACACTATGCACTATATAGCATGTAGTGTATGAATTTTAGGATGGAAGGATTGATTTTATTTCTTAAATAATAAAACCCGCACCTCAGTTACAGTGGAATGATGTTTAGGTTCAAAGTTTTTTACTGTAAGGCATATATAGTGCAGTGCCATGGCTGTTCCTCCGTTATGGGTAGATTTGCTCCTTGGGCTTGTGTTTGTGTGTTTGTGTGTTTGTGTGTGTGTGTGTGTGTGTGTGTGTGTGTGTGTGTGTGTGTGTGTGTGTGTGTGTGTGTGTGTGTGTGTGTGTAAAATGTATTTGTGTACCAAGGTTACAACATAGCTGGAGTGTGACTAAATTATACTGGTTCTTGTCCATCAGGGTCTCTCTCTCTCTCTCTCTCTCTCTCTCTCTCTCTCTCTCTCTCTCTCTCTCTCTCTCTCTCTCTCTCTCTACCATGTTTCCTAATTGAAGGTCTCTATGCCTCGTTGATTCTGTTATCGGTCCATTAGCCTCATCGGTGCACCGCGTGACGGGTCTGGAAGATGTTGTTGATGTCGGTGCTGACCCCAGTGAAAAGAAACCCTTTCAGCTTAGATAATGCTTCTGCTTGCATGTTATTGGAGTGACATCACCTCTGAGTATCCAACATTTTACATTTTCAAGAGAAAGAGAGTAAACAGTTTAATTCACTAACACTTTCACCTAAGACTGTCAGCATATTTCCTTTAAGTTGTCGTTTATTTTAATCACTAACTTTACCTTCATCTCCACACTGATGGATTTATCCACGCTTGACAGTTTCATATTCATGACATACCTTCACACACTCCAGACTTCCCAGGAGTGCTTGTCATTAACGTTGTAACTAGACCGTAATGAGGCGTTCGTGTTTGCGCCTTTGCCACTCAGCCAGACAGAATTGTGTTAAAGTAAACCTGAGCGCCTCCGGAGAAATCATGTGATATGAGGCTCTTTTGCCTGAGCAGCTCCTTTTGTAAAGGAAACGGACAGATTAAACGCAACAGCACCACAAAATCCATCCAGGTGGTTGATTCCTCTATCTCATCAACAGGTTTTAGCAGCTTTTAATGCTAGTTCCATTCTCTTCTTTTAAATGATTTTCACCACTTTTATTTTACCTCGAATGCTAACTTTGACTTAATATTCTAGTCACACAGTCTCACCAAACTTAGCTCTCGTTCCTCGTCTCAGTCACACAGGCAGTATTTTAACGAACTCCAGTGATTGTTAGCCAAAACACTGTTAATGTTAAATATTAGCACTATTTTTTAAGCTAATCTCCACTTATTGTCTTAGTCACATTGGTTTGTGCATTATCCTTAACACACTTAGAATTATTAGCATCGTTTTATTCCTTGCCTCAGGCAAAACACACATTTTAGTATTTGCATCGATTATTTTAGATCTAGCTGCCATTGTTCCAATGTTAGCAAATTCCAGGTTTATTAGCTAAAGCACACACAACCATATTTTTTAAAAAGTAAGATAAAAAGTGTAATCAATAATCTTAAGTGAGAGCAAACTGCAGCTAAACTTCATTGCCTGTCTTAGTCACACAGCTGCTATTATTCAAACCCAGTATTTATTAACAACAGCGCTCGTTATTTTAAAGCCTCCATTCTTTATCATTGTAGTCACATACTCATGATCTTTATTGAGTGTTATCCATAAAAAAAACATTGCAATATTAGAATAATTCTTTTGCTAACATTCATTCTTTGTTCATAGGCAATGTTAGTCAAACGCGTTGTTTATTAGCTGAAGCACTCTTAGTGACATTATTATTATTATTATATTTTAAACTAGCCTTTGTTCATTGTTTTAGTTAAACAGACAATATTTGCTAACTAATTTGCTAAGCATAACTTCGAAGTTATGCTTAGCAAATTAAGCAATATTAGCACCACTGAAAGCCTCACCGATTGTCAGTATTTATCAGCAAAAGCACACAATGTGGTTTTAGCTTCCTTTTTTATACCTAGCTATAATTCATTGACTTAGTCACACAGGTTTGTGTGTTATATTTGTTTTAAGCTAGACAAAGCACACATTATTGTATTAGTGTTCATTATTTTAAAGCCAGCCTCCATTCCCTGATAATAATCTTCAGTGAGTGATATTCATAACCTTAATTAGCCAACTCCTGTGTGTATTAGCTTTTATTATTATTATTATTATTAATAATAATAATAATAATAATAATAATAATAATAATAATAAACTAGACTCTAAACTATTTATTGTTTTAATCACAAAGGTAATATCTATAGTGAGTGATATCCTTACTAGTAGTTAATGTTAATTATTGTTTTCTAAGAACAGAATGTCAAGTCAACGACATCCCATATTAAAAATGATTTTATTTATATCAATCACAACTCATCAATCATGTCCAGATATTTGACTGGTGGCCAACCAATTCAATGATTAAGGCTGCAAAATCAACCACCAGCACTTACAATAGAGCACATGTTAATCTGTGAACATGTTAAAGGCAGGGTCTCAGATTTTTGAAAGCCAATGTTGACAAAACAAACAAACAAACACGCCCCTAACCCAAATAGGTCCCACCCCTGTATTGATAGCTCCGCCCACACATACATACGTAACCCAGACAACTAATGGAAAGAAATGTGTCTTTATCATAGCTGAAGGGAAGAACAATACGATTGCAGATAAACAAACAAGCAAAAATGACACACAAGAATAATCATGCAAAGGACAAAGGCATATATTAGTTCTGTGTAACAAAGCAAAACCAACATTACTCACCTATCGAGAAGGAAAAAAGCGCCTCGGCGTCTTAAGTAAAGTTGGCCGCATATTCACAGATTGGAGTTTCCCGAGTCAATAACTCCTGAGCTAAACACAGCTACAGTCACAAAATAACTAGATGCAATGGCTCCTTGTTATTTTTCTATAACAGCACACCCAATATCAAGGTTTATTCCTCACACATTTCTCATTTTCTTTGCTACCTTTTGTATTAGAATGAGTGTTTATCCATCTGCCATAAAAGCAGGGGCACAATAAAGATTTTTATCCCAGAGCCATGGTGACATTTTGATCTCTGTAAATACGAGTCCCTGCATAGAGCACACACCGTAGAGCTCCAGGGAGAGACGACAAAATCACCAGAGCCTTCATGTTGCAATGTGACTCAGACTGACCTTTCTTCACTCTCTCACTCTCTACTTGACTCACATCCATACTTCTTTCTTATGTTTATATACTTGCTGGTGTCCTGGCATAGACACGAGCCACCTTGATTTAAAACGAATCAGCCACTTGCTTTTAATTAGCAGTTTAGCAATATTGTGTAGGTTAGCATGCTAGATAAACACACAAAAATCAGTAATATTTGCCATTTGATTAACATTATTATCTTCTAGCTTATTAGGCTCTTGTGTTTTGACCCGGGGATGCTTGTCACTTTTTGCTAAATCTGATTCGCCTCCCTCGGCATGTTCTCACTTACTTTCTCTTGGAATGAGGTTCATTACTTACAGTGGAGGATTGCTGCTTTAGCTTCCCCAGAGATTGGCCATTTTTGCCTGGAGCACTTTCATATCATGCAGATCTTCAGCTGCTCAAAGTATTTCTTGGGAAAGATTTCTTTTTTTTTTTTTTCATTTTCCCTGTCAAACAGTGGGCATACTACTAATATTACTGGTACTCCTACAATTAACAATTCTATTACTACTACTACCGTTATTATAACTAACTAATTTACTACTGCTGCTACTAGTACTACAATTACTATTGCCACTACCAACACTACTACTACAATTACTACTACTATTAACAATTCTACTACTACAACTACTGCTACTACTGTACTAACACTACTACTACTACTACTACTACCACATTTACTACTACTACTGTACTAACACTACTACTACTGTACTAACACTACAACTACTGTACTAACACTACAACTACTACTACTACTGTACTAACACTACAACTACTGTACTAACACTACAACTACTACTACTACTGTACTAACACTACTACTACTGTACTAACACTACAACTACTGTACTAACACTACAACTACTACTACTACTGTACTAACACTACTACTACTGTACTAACACTACAACTACTGTACTAACACTACAACTACTACTACTACTGTACTAACACTACTACTACTGTACTAACACTACAACTACTACTACTACTACTTCTACTACTACTACTACTACTGTACTAACACTACTACTACTGTACTAACACTACTACTACTGTACTAACACTACAACTACTACTACTACTGTACTAACACTACTACTACTGTACTAACACTACTACTACTACTACTACTACTACTACTACTACTAACACATTTACTACTACTGCTACTGCTACTACTACTACCCTAGGGTTAGGGTTAGGGTACTACTACTAACCCTACTACTACTACTAAGGCACTGAGCCCCTCCAACTGCTCCGGGTGTGTGTTCATGGTGTGTGTGTTCACTTTGGATGGGTTAAATGCAGAGAACGAATTCTGAGTGTGGTTCACCATACTTAGCCGTATGTCACTTCACTTTCACTACTACAATTACTACTACTACTACTACAACTACTGCTACTACTAACACAACTACTATTTACTATTACACGTACTGCTGCTACTACTAACAAATTCACTATTACTATTTGTACTACTACTTCTACTATTTACACTACTTCTATAACTACTACTATTACAATTCTACAACTACTGCTGCTATCAACACTACTACTATTTACTGTTACTACTGCTAGTAGTACTACTACTACTAACACATTTAGTACTGCTTCAACTACTATTATTACTATTGCTATTACTTCTACAGCTGCTTATATTATTACTACTACCTACATATTCTACTACTTCTGCTACTACAGCTACTAACAATTCTACAACTGTTAATGTTACTGTTACTACTACTACTACTACTACTACCTACATCTATTACTACTTCTGCTACTCCTACTATTTGGGAGAAGAAGGGGGATGATTTGCCCCCGAGTCTGCTTTCCAAAAATGCTTTCGTTTATAGCTTTTGCAGCTGTCTAAATCCGAGGCTCATAACTGCAAGGCTTGAATTTGGTGTTCTCTTTCCTCTATTGAAAGGGTCTGGAATTTATGTCGTTGTTTATATCTTGTTCGGTTTATAGGATTACTCAGGCTACCAGAGTTCGCATAACAAACCCTATTGTGGCCTACACGCCTTACCCGAATCAACAACCCACACGATCCACGTGCCATGAACAATGTCTTAATTATGAGATCATTTCTCATTGCAGTAGAAAAGGAAAATAAATCCTTACAGCACTCAAACATTGTCAGTTTGTTATGGAGTTTTAATACCAAACAAGGACAGAAGCTCTAGCTTTAATATTTGAACAAGTTGTACGCATATATGAATTGAATTTTAGTGTTAAAAAGGAAAAAGAAAATAAACACATATTACTTGAACACGTTTTTAATTACAGGTCACATTTCTATTATGAACAATGTGTCTGTTAGGGGGAGAGACCTGTATAGAGATCTAGCAAATGTGGTTTAAATATTTTAGAATAGTTCTTAAATTATTTTGTCAAATGTACATTACAGCAGAGTAACAACTTAAATTACAACTTACGAATTACAGCTTTGACAAAATAATTTAATATTTAATAAATTAATAATCATTACAAAGTTGGAGTCAGGGTCAGCAATGATATAGCACATCTAGAGCAAAAAGGGTTAAGGGCTTTTCACAAGTACCCAACAGTGGCAACTTGTCAAGTCAAGTCACTTTTATTGTAACATCACCACAGCACATGTGCCTTGGTGAGTGAAATTCTTAGAAACTCCAGAAATTGCAGAACAGTTGTACAGATATACAGATAAAGATATAGATAATGAGTTGACATGTGAAAATGTCCAATTTGCTCATACATATAGTTAGTGCAATGTGTTTGTACAATATGTACAATTAACAAACATAATGAAATCAACAGGTGAAATGTACAATATGCTCATACATATAGTCAGTACACACAGTGTACTATTGGGCATCCTTACAGTAGCACTACACATTATATGCAATATGTACTTACAGTATATATGTACTGCATATGTGTAAATATATGTAAATATATTATATATAAAATACTATAAGGTGCAAAACAGATTGTACAGGTACAGAAGTGACATGGATGTGCATCGGATGGTATCTAGTGGTAACAGATGGATTATGGCATTAAATGCAGCGTGTATGTATAGTCCAGTGTGGATAGTCCGAAGTTAAGGTGCAGTGTGTGGCATACCATTTTGTGAAAGTATGCTGTAGGGTGTATTAGTTGTGACTGTTAAGTAGTCTTATAGCCTGAGGGAAAAAGCTATCCAGTGCTGGGGCTTGAACCTTGATCCTTTGATCAACAACCAAGAGCCTCAACTGCTCGAGCCACCACTACCCTACAGTACCTTAGCATAGAGCACTAGATTTGTTGGAAACCCACCATCACCCTGAGAAGCATGGTGGTGGTAGCATCATGTCTTGTTACTGTCTTGTGAACAGTTTATATGAGGGAAAAAATAGGACAAATGTATACAAAAGGTAAGAGAAACCCAAATAGGCAAAGAGAAACTAAAGAAGCTGGAAATCTGGTGTTCAAATAACAAAGACTTTTCACAGGAAATACTGTACATAGGCCAGATACATAAATAAATACATGTACTGTAGAGACCACAGAAAATGCTGTGTGGACTAAACTAAACTTTGGGCTAAAGAACTATGTTTTTGGCTGGAAAACCACCACTGCTTCTCACCCTGAGAAACATGGTTGTGGTAGCATCGTGTAGTGGGAATGGTTTTTCATCAGCAGTGGACTAGTGAACTGGGAGTTTGGTAAGGTTTAAAGGCTTGTTTTCTGTAGTTATGTTATGAAATCAGCTACTACTTCATGCTCAGTGTGAACAGTGTGAGCGTTTCCACAAGAGGATCTACAGTAAAGGCGATAAAGACCACTGTCTGGGTAAAGACAATTGTTAAATGATCTCTTAATTAGCTTGTACGTACGTGTGTGTGTGTGTGTCAGATTGCATAGAGGTTGAACATGTCCTTATGTCTAAGTGTAGCTTTCCTCCAAGTCGTCTGGCTGAGCAAACATTTCCAAACAGCATTCAGATGGCGGATCATTTTTCTTTCTGACACTATTCACTCGCAACTGGTTATTTACAGTGACATCAATTGCACCATTATGTTCAGAAAAAATTAGCTTGACTCTTAAATGCTGTGTTTTAAAAACAGATCCTGGCAAGCTTAACACGTCTCATCTGCTGCGTCTGATTAGCAGTTCGGATCATTAAACACAGGGAAACGAATGTTGCTGTTAACCCCGGTGAATGAAATTTCGGGGTGTTTTTGCACTCCATCTTCTCAGTTCTAGCACTCAGGCATATTAACGGTTCACATTGTAACACAGTCATACTTATAGTGCTAGCATTATAGTGCTAATGCCTGGAGTTTGATAGATAGCAGGTGCATGTTACACATCATTAACCCTTTTTACCAGTACACCAGTGTGCCACTATGCCGGCCGAATGGAAATCGACTTATGGAACATTTTTAATCCGTATAAACAAATGAGTTATTTTATTGCCTTGTATAAGTCTTATATAAAATGAATTTTTGTGGTTGAAGATAAAACCTTCCAATAAATCACCTTTACAGTCTTTAATATTTAATTCAGCTCAATTCAATTTTATTTGTATAGCACTTTTATAGTGTAAAAAATATGAATAGCACTTTTATAGTGCAAAAAGTTTATTATACAAAGATTAATATTATACAAATGTTCATGATGAATGTTAGGCATATTTAATGTGTTTTAAGGTGACTGAGGTCAGTATATCCATTCATGATATGTTAAGCTTTTCAGCTGTCTATAGTTGTGGATTTTCCATCAAAGAAGTGTTCGTTCAGCTCAGACTACTGCTCAGAAAGTTGATTTCATATCCCACTCTTACTAAGTTGCTTCTTCTCCCTCAACTGCTTGATTGTGTAAATGAGATAAATGTGCCACTCTGAATAAAGGTGTTTGGTAAAAGCTGTAAATGTAAGTAAAACTGGAGGCTCCTTTATTAAATGGAAAATAAATTCATTTTAAGTTGGACACGGTGGCTTAGTGGTTAGCACGTTCGCCTCACACCTCCAGGGTTGGGGGTTCGATTCCCGCCTCCACCTTGTGCGTGTGGAGTTTGCATGTTCTCCCCGTGCCTCGGGGGTTTCCTCCAGGTACTCCGGTTTCCTCCCCCGGTCCAAAGACATGCATGGTAGGTTGATTGGCATCTCTGGAAAATTGTCCCTAGTGTGTGATTGTGTGAGTGAATGAGAGTGTGTGTGTGCCCTGTGATGGGTTGGCACTCCGTCCTGGGTGTATCCTGCCCTGATGCCCGATGACACCTGAGATAGGCACAGGCTCCCCGTGACCCGAGGTAGTTCAGATAAGCGGTAGAAAATGAATGATTGAATGAAATTCCTTTTAATAAAGATGATTGATATGTTTTTTAAATAACATTTTTTAACAGAGATAATAACATTTATGCACACATACGATTTTTTTCTTGCAAGTGTATGTTTCTTTCCTCTCAATCTAACGGTCATGAACGCGGGAATAAAATGGACCCAAATGCAGGATAGCCAAATAAACAGGGTTTATAACAAAAGACACGAATCAAGACACGGACTAGAGACGGGACAACAGGACAAAACCACAGTAGATTCCGCACTGCACAAGGCAACGCGGCACAGTTAAATAGACACGGTAATGACAATGGGAAAATGGTGTGTGGAGACGGGAGGAGCAGACAAAGGCGGGGCAGACACGTGACGAGGAACATAAACAAAACACACATGGCCAAAGTCCGGGCTGAGTCCTGACACTGACAGTCTTTGTATTGTGTTGTATATTTTTAGTGCCTTTGTTACACTATGTCCTGTATAAACGATGACCGAGGTTGAGGGAGGAGTCTCAGTTCACCGTGTTGTGTAAAAGTGTATCATGTACAATGAATCCTGAGTGTTTGTCACAGTTACAGTATTTGCATCCGACATGATTTGAGCATGTATTTTTTAAAGCCCCGGATCAGTTATAAACTCTGAGCTCACAATCGAACCCACGACTCAACAGACTCATTACATGACCACTGCTCAATTCTACTGTGTATGTTTTATCTCCTAACTGTAATACTGTATTTATGGATCAAATCAGTCGCAGCTTATTTGTGAGATTTTACAGTGTAATGTATTAAGGTTTGCTTTAATACTACATCAGTAGTCCCCAACCTTTTTTCGCCGCGGACCGGTCAATGTTTGATAATTTTACCGCGGCCCGGTGGGGGGTGGCGGCTATACAATTTCGGAAATTGCAATAGGGATTTAAGAGCTGTGGTGACAATCTCAGGGTATTCCGCCATGACTTTAATCCAGAACACCGGCAGAGTTTCTAACTTTCTAACGACATCTGTTTCGTACTCATTTTTGCTAATTTGTGGGTTAAATTTGAGCAAACACACTATACACGTACAACAAGCACTGTTAAACATGAGAAAGTACCGGTGAACAGAGAGAAGAGCGATACACACCTTCTCTCTCCACCAGAGCTACAACGCCACTGCCGCTTGCAGCCGCTCAGCTCCAGACGTCACCTAAACCCGGCCCGATATCATGATATTTTGCGCATACGCGGTATTGGTGCGGCTTTAGGTGACGTCTCTCAGCTCCCGGTTAACCTCTCGTCCATGGAAAGTCGCACAAACCCGAGAGAAATACACCACAGTAAATACAATGGAAATAATTTAATGTTCCTTGAGCGGCTCGGTACCATTTGGTCCACGGACCGGTACGGGTCCGAGGCCCGGGGGTTGGGGAATCGATCATTCTCACTTTATATCATTAAATCATTAAGTGTCGTCAATCAATTATGTGTCTCATAGTCATTAAGAAACTTGTTAAAATTTAGAATAAGCAACGACATCACGTTTTGTTCAGAAAACTTTATGTAAACTATACGTAATATTTTGTCTTCATTCTGACCGACACATTTTCTCTCCTCTTTTCTCCATATATTTCATCATCTGCTTTGAGAAACCATCACTGTGCTATTAATATGCGTACATTATGTCGATGTACGGAAAAATCGCTGTATCGATTCGTACCTCTGTTATCGTTTCGTAATTGTTTATACGGTGTTCGGTTTAAAAAAAAGCGTCAGAGTCATCGGCGTGTGATGGATTTGATCAGATCAGGAAGTGGCATTACTGCTCAGAGATGTGATGGGCTCGACATCGGGAGCTTCGTCGCTGTGGGCGATCTGCAGGAGGAAGTGATGCGTCGGTGTTGTGTTACTGAGCCGAGGTGGAGCGGCTCTGTGGGGGAAATGTCAGTGCGCGGTCGGGGTTTAGCAGGAGAAGGTTGTGGAATACAGACAGCTGTGTCCTCGCTGACATAGAGCTCATTAGAGACTCACCTTTGCCGGGAGGTTTAAAAGGTGTATTTTTTTTTTTACTTTATATAGTATATACATATACAGTACAGACCAAAAGTTTGGACACACCTTCACATTCAAAGAGTTTCCTTTATTTTCATAACTATGAAAATTGTAGATTCACACTGAAGGCATCAAAACTATGAATTAACACGTGTGGGATAATATACGTACATAACAAAAAAGTGTGAAACAACTGAAAATATGTCATATTCTAGGTTCTTCAAAGTAGCCACCTTTTGCTTTGATTACTGCTTTGCACACTCTTGGCATTCTCTTGATGAGCTTCAAGAGGTCGTCACCTGAAATGGTCTTCCAATAGTCTTGAAGGAGTTCCCAGAGATGCTTAGCACTTGTTATACCCTTTTGCCTTCACTCTGCGGTCCAGCTCACCCCAAACCATCTCGATTGGGTTCAGGTCCGGTGACTGTGGAGGCCAGGTCATCTGGTGCAGCACCCCATCACTCTCCTTCATGGTCAAATAGCCCTTACACAGCCTGGAGGTGTGTTTGGGGTCATTGTCCTGTTGAAAAGGTGGTGTGTCCAAACTTTTGGTCTGTACTGTATATATATATATATATATATTTTACTGTACATACACTTATCTAGTCTTAAAACAGTCACAGGACACACTGTTACAAGTAATTGAGCTTTTATGCCAGCAATTTTGACACCAATGCCGAGTCCAGATAAGAGCCATTTGCCATTTAGTTTGGTTCCCGAGAAATAAATGAGAACTAAAAAGAAAAAAAAAACAACAACATTTTTAAAAGGATGTATGAGAAACATGAGGGAGAACATAATTGTAAAGCTCTTACATTTATTGGTCAGGAAAATGGTAATGTTTTCTAAGTATGTGTAGAAAAGTTCTAGCTCAATAATGTTTATCATGGTAATGTTCATATTTATTAATTTAGGGATTTAAATTAAGTGGGATTCAAACCAAATACTGACAGTGATGGAAGCGATGAAGAAGTTACCGGATATACAGTATGATTATATAAAGCAGAGAGAGGCAGAACTTTTGGCCTTGTAGCATTGTAGTTTTTGATATGTGTTCGGTCCATATGTGTTTGTGTTGTGTCGGGAATGTGAAAATGAACCGCTACCTCCCCAGTCAGTTCTAGCCACTTAAAAGAAATAAGCGGAGAAATCAGGTCAATTAGAAAAGCTGCTCAGTGTGACGTAGAAATGATGGAGCTCATTACTATTCATGAGCTCTCCCACTTGAGACCGCGCCCACAGAATTTGTGTAGCTCAGTGAGTTTCCTATACAGCAAAGATGGCTGAACGTCAATATACCCGAAGAAGCCATTCTGACACAATTCCAGGTGATTGTAAACAAAGTTCCTCTATCCTAGGCTATTTATTGTGCTGGGTGAATGAATAGTCATGCTCTCATATCCTAGCAATTAGCCAATCGGAGCCAAGCAGAATAGCTCATTGAATATTAATGAGAACCGGCGCAAATCGAGCTGAGTCTTCCTGCAGGCTTTCTATACCACACTAGAATGGCTTGAAACAAGGTAACAAAGGCATTTTTTCCACGGTAAAGTCCATGGTAAACGTCAGACATTACCACAAAAGTAATGAAATACGTGTGGCAGGGCATCTTTAATATCCAATCAGCCAATCATGTAGCAGCAGCACAGTAGAAAACTTTGTACATGTACCTGTAAAGGGCAAATGTTCATGTTCAAGCATCATGGATCTTTACCCAGTCAAGGAAGCTAATGTTTGTTGATCAGAAGGTTAAAGTTTAAGTACCATTACTGCCAAGATGCCACTGTTGGGTCACTGAGCAAGACCCTTAACCCTTTGTGCTCCAGGGGCAGTGTACCATGGCTGACCCTGCACTCTGACCCTAACTTCTTAAGCTGGGATCTGTCACTGTGCCTAAATATGTCTCGCTGCCCAACTAGTGTTTCTTCACACAGTCAATGTCCTGCTTCGATCAAGTTGTTGAGCTTCATCAGATCCGATTTGTCACTATTAGGGTTATCTGTACTTTCCTATACAACAGTTCGATCCTGTTCATTAATCTGATTACACAAGCTGTGTCTAAAGTGTATATATTTTTATTATAACCACATGAATGTGGTACCTGGAATCTCTGTTCTACGTTCTTAGTTCTAGCAACAGTTATGTGAAGCAGTTAGCAGAGTTAGCAGATCATCGGCGGTCATGACAAATGGAATTATTTTTCATGGATTAAACTTTTAAGAAGAAAAGCGTCAGATGAAAAGGAAGAGGCTTCACTTCATGCATTTAATGTGCAAATCATTGTGGAACCAAAAAGAGTAGATAGCAAACGTTTGGGCATTTTGTGTCTAAAATTTTGTAAGATTCTCAGTGTTATAGAATTTCTGTAAATAAGTACAATCAAATCAAATAAAAAAGCAGTAATAGATGACGCAGCGTGTGATGTTTCAGGTCTGAGTCAGTGTCGTTCCAGGCTTTGTTCATTACACACCTCTCTGTGTGAGGAAGCATGGACCAGTTGCTACATTTGCCTTATGTTTGAGTCATTATCTCTTCCTTCTTAGACAGCCTGATATTTTCAACACTGTTATTTTTAGAGATCAATTTTCCGGCTGAATTCAGCAAAGCACCGGATCCCTAACTCAGACCTGCTCTTGTCTGGTCACATCAGAGTTAAAGTGAAATCATTTCTGAGGGAGAGGGAGGGTGGAAAGAAGAGAGATGATAGAGACGAGAGAGAGAGAGAGAGGATAGAGAGAGAGATAGAGAGAGGAGAGAGAGAGAGAGAGAGAGGAAAAAGAGAGAAATGGAGATGAGAGAGAGAGAGCGAGAGAGATCGAGAGGGAGAGGAGAGAGGAGAGAGAGAGGAGAGAGAGAGAGCGAGAAGAGAAGAAAAAAGAAGAGAGAGATGAGAGAGAGAGAGTCTATAATCGCTAGAGCTACTGAAAATCTCTCTCTCTCTCTCTCTCTCTCTCTCTCTCTCTCTCTCTCTCTCTCTCTCTCTCTCTCTCTCTCTCTCTCTCTCTCTCTCTCTCTCTCTCACTCTCTCCCTTTCTCTCTCTCTCTCTCTCTCTCTCTCTCTCTCTCTCTCTCTCTCTCTCTCTCCTGGCTACTCGTTCCCACATACAGTAATTTGAACTCGAGGGAATCAGATCTTTTTTGAGATTTGCCTTCAAGAAATCGAAGCACAACAGGATCCTAGCAGCTAGCAGAATAATCAATAATATGTGACCACCAGTTATTCCAGGTTATTTTTGTGGCCAAAATTCTTGATTTGTTTTTTTTTATTATTTCTTTTTTTGTTTGTTTGTTTGTTTTTAAATACCTGAATTGGTGAAACTGCTAGTGAAGACACATATAAGACTTTCTGTGACATTGTATATACTGTAGAGGGCTTAGGCTGAATATTAGATGATGACACACGACATGTTTGTCCTCTCTGAATATTGTATGTTGATTTTAATATTGATTTTGAGCTCATTTCTGTGGAAAAAAACCCCTGCAGGGATTCTTTATCTGATTAATAAAGTACCATTTCTTTTTGTACATCTGTGTCTTCATAACGTAACCCTAAAACCTAAGAGTGTTAAAAGCTTGAAACCAAGTTCAACACTTTCGCTTTATTCTTGTTGTTTTTTTTGTTTTGTTTTGTTTTGTTTTGTTCATTCATTTGTTTTTCATGTTCACTTTATCACTTTATGCACATTTATTTCTTTTTATGTTGAATTTTTTTATTTTCTGTTTTGTTTGTGTTCGTTTGGTCAAAAATACATTTATTTCTGTTTTTGTTTCATTGTTTGCTTTTGTATTTCTAAGTAGATTTGTTTGCTTGTTTGTCAGTTCTGTAAATATCACAGTACAATAATCATTTATTTGTTGGCTTTCGTTCTTTGTTTGTTTTATCTTATTCATTTGTAGGTACATTTATATATATATATATATATATATATATATTTGCATATAGTTGTGTAAACAGATATGACAATATTTATTTATTTGTTTGTTTATTGGTTGGTTGGTTTTATTTATTTGTTTATTTAATTCTGTTTGCTTGTCTGTATTTCATTTACTTCTGTATTGGTTTCATTTTTTTATGTATTTATAACAACACTTATTTGCTTGTTTTGGTAGTGTTGTAAATTGTACACTACAATATTTGTTTGTTAGTTCATTTTATTTTATTGTGTTTTATTTATTTTTTAAGTTTTTCGTTTCACTGTTTGTTTCATTGACTATTTATTTATCAAAACATTTGCATGCCACTTTGGTAGCTGTGTATACAGCATACAATAATATTTATTTATTTAATTGTTTAATTTTTTTGTTTTAATGAACTTATGTTAATTAATTTTTTTTTGCTTTGTTTTATTATGGGTCTTTGTTTGCTTATGTATCTGAATATTTTTGCCAAATCCAACCCATGTATTTATATCAGTGGTTCTTAGATTAAAATCCTTAGCTTTAGGGTCTTTGAAGCATAGCCCGTGTGTCTGATTTTTATTTCATTTATTTTCTGATACATTACTGGGAATCACAACATACTATTATGAAAGGTATTATACTTATTATTGAGTCCTTGCAGTCATGCGAACTGACTGAGTTTAATGAAACATCAATAACTCACTAACCGGTTTAAGGTCAATTGGATCTCGGATGTGATCTGTTGCGTTGAAAATTGTCAGTGGCTCTGATAACTAACCAATAACTAACTAATATAAATAACTAACCTAAATATTACTGTACACATTAAAACAAATAGAGTGACATACGCACTGTTGGTTTATGTTTATACGATAAATGTACTGAATCTGTGGAATTGGTGTTAGAGATAATGGGGTCTCTGGCTGCAGGAAAACAAAAAAAAAAGTTTGAGAAATCCTGTTTTAGAAAGAAACGTGGTATTAAGTGACTCATTCCGAGCGGGAGTTGAAGTGTTTACTACATTAATTAATCACGTTATTGCCAAAATAATATCTTCTTCATTTGCATTCATAGTTTTACTGAATGCATCGTGACTCGTGTTTAATTCTCCCGAGTCCTAGCATTTCAACCCACAGCGTTCTACTGTACTTTATACAGCAAACTTATATCTGGAAAGCTCTTTAGCGCTTCCATCACTGTCAGTTCTACACTTGGATCCGATTCCCTGCCTTTTAATTCCCTAAAGGAATAAATACGGACTTGAATTTGATGATGATTACTGTATATTATTTTGAATCTTGTTAATCCGATCTTTCTGTTCCATTAAAACGTTTGGGAATTGTTCAGCATCAAAGCCTTACAAATCTCCTCTTTTGTGTGTCTTTTGAAGCGTTTTTTTTTTTTCCTGTCCTGCTTCAAATGAGCTATTAGAGAAAGCATGTGTACCGACGCCTGCTGCTTTGTTATGTAACACAGTTACTCTGTGGTGTACGAGTGGACCAATCTAGTCAAGGCCAAAAAGTGACCAGTGTGTGACGAAGCCAACGACCGAGTGTTAAACCATGAATTTTTAACATAGGCACTAATTTCTAATGTATGATGTGTGAAGCTGTCCTGGTTTGTGAATATGTAAATGAAAGGCTCTGGCGGTTGAACAAACGGGATGCAGCATGGCGGGTTGTGCACCTGCTCATCACATGTTAACAAGGATCTCCTTTTGATTTTAGCACCGTGCTTTGGCCCAGGTGAAGCCGTATTATGCCACGGACAAGCGTATTTATCATGTGTGACGTGTGTCTGTGTGTGATCTGTTTTGAAAGGCAGCAGCATTTGTTCTAGTGATAGAAAAATAGCTTTGATAAGCTTCAAAGGCTAACAGCAGGCACTTGGACCTTTTGATATTAGCATAATGCTAATAATATAAGTGTCACAGGTGCCGAAATGGAGATGTCAGGAAGTTATGATAAACCATGTGTACAATGTATGTGTACTTATTGGCCTTCGAGACTATCGTGCATGTCAGTTCTAATGGAGGAGGCGTGGCCGTTGTGACGCCTGTGCTTCTCAGTTCTAATGGAGGAGGCGTGGCCTTTGTGACCTCTGAGCTTGTTAGTTTTAATGAAGGAGGCGTGGCCTTTGTGACCAAATACTGAATCAAATTTTATCACAACTCTAAATCATATTGTGTTGAATTGCTGGAAAAACACTCGATCATTGGATGTACTGGATTTGGACTGGTGTGGGTGTGTGTGTGTGTGTGCATGCATTCGTGCGTGCGTGCGTGCGTGCGTGCATGCGTGTGCGTGATATTTGTGAAACCTCATCAGTATGTTTTATTAGTTGTTTTATGGTGTGTGTCATAATAGCCTGTAGCTGAAGTGGGGCTATCTTTAGAGTCACACACACACACACACACACACACACACACACACACACACACACTTTTCTCTGTCTGACAGCCATGGCCACCTGTGGCACGTGTCTGTCAAACCAGTGTGTGTGTGTGTGTGTGTGTGTGTGTGTGTGTGTGTGTGTGTGTGTGTGAGAGAGTAGGACTGGTTGGTGTACATGTTACCTATGCAGCATGTTTAACGATAGTTTAACCATTAACAGCAGACGCGTGCCAGATTTTTTATATATTTTATATCCCGCACTTCATTAGATCTGGTTTATTTTTCAGCATTGTGTCTATTGGGGTGAATTAATTGGCTCGCAGTATTCATAAAGTGGTTATATCTGTTGCTGTTTAATTGCTTTGCACACCACGAGCCTGCAGGATTTAATTGTATTAGCTTTGCTCTGTCATTTCTTTATTTGATGAAATTATGGATTAAAGCCTTACACAATGAACAGATGGTGGCGCTGCTTAGGAATAATGAAGCGATGTTGAAACAGAGAGTTGAGGTTTAGCGAGCTCAGAGTCTTGACACTGGATCGAAGACGTTCCAGTGCCAGAGATCCGCTATCGCTTTCACGAGCAAAACATTTTACTCCTCAGCTCAGTGGATGCAATGAATTCCGACTCACTTCGCCGACTCTAGTCATTTTAGATAAAAATGTCTGACAAATTGGGGCAAGGTGGCTTAGTAGTTAGCACGTTCGCCTCACACCTCCAGGGTTGGGGGTTCGATTCCCGTCTCCGCCTTGTGTGTGTGGAGTTTGCATGTTCTCCCCATGCCTCGGGGGTTTCCTCCGCGTACTCCGGTTTCCTCCTCCGGTCCAAAGACATGCATGGTAGGTTGATTGGCATCTCTGGAAAATTGTCCATAGTGTGTGAGTGTGTGAGTGAATGAGAGTGTGTGTGTGCCCTGTGATGGGTTGGCACTCCGTCCAGGGTGTATCCTGCCTTGATGCCCGATGACGCCTGAGATAGGCACAGGCTCCCCGTGACCCGAGAAGTTCGGATAAGCGGTAGAAAATGAATGAAGGTATGAAAGAATGTCTGACAAAGAGAATGAACAGTCCTGAACTGTGATGCGTTATGAACGTATTCTTGTTGTCTCATTATCATCTCATTATTATAAGACATTATGCCATTATGTCTTGTTGTTTAAAAAGTTTAAAATAGTTTTCTTGTTATTTTAAGTTAAAAATGTCATTATGTCGTTAATTCGCTTTTATATCTTGTTAGTTTTATGACATTTTATTGTTATTAATGACATAATACCTTTAAATGACAAGATAATAACAGGAAAGCTCTTTTTTTTTTTTTTGCAATAACCTGAATTTATACTATTTTGAAATAATGACACAGTTATTCCAAATAATTAGATTACAACTCAGACTCTCGAATTGATATTTTTTATTATTTCAGTCAATCAGACAATTCCTTTGAAGAGCAACACAAGTTTCTTCTGTTTAAGGCCACAAATCCAAATAATATACACATTTTACATTGATGGTATTTGGCAGACAT
This sequence comes from Tachysurus fulvidraco, assembly GCF_022655615.1. Classification (NCBI taxonomy): domain Eukaryota; kingdom Metazoa; phylum Chordata; class Actinopteri; order Siluriformes; family Bagridae; genus Tachysurus; species Tachysurus fulvidraco. The sequence goes on from NC_062522.1 coordinate 28,548,737, forward strand.
CTTTGTTCGTAGCTTTATCTCATGTTATACAACTGAGCAGTTGAGGGTTTAAGGTTACGTTTCTTGCTGGTGTTTTGCCAGCAGTGTTTCTGTGGATGTAAACTATTTTTCTCAGAGGTCAAAAACTAGAATTCGCTCCTGTTTTGTTTGTTCATTATTGAATGCCTTTATCACGTCACACTCCACGGCGGTGGTTAATATGAAGCTCATATGAAAACAGACACTGAGGAGTTTAGTTTTTCATCAATATTTCTCTTTTTATCTACTTATCTAGAGACAATATTCTGTTCATTCTGTAATATTTAGAATATCTGCTCTCTGAGATGCCCCTATCATTTAAAGGTGTTCTTTTCAAGCCTTTATTTATCACATATACTGTACATTACAGCACAGTGAAATTGTTTTCTTCACATATCCCGACTTTAAAGGTTGGGATCGGAGTGCAGCGTCAGCCATGTCACAGCACCCTGGAGCAGACAGGGTTAAGGGCCTTCCACGGGGGCCCAACAGAGGCAGCTCTGCAGTGCTGAGGCTTGAACCCTGACCAACAACCCAGATCTTTAACCGCCTGAGCCACACCACTGCACCATTTTATATCAGACTTACAGTGATAAAATAATTCATTTGTTTATATGGATTGAAAATGTCCCATAAATTGATATTTTTCCGGTTTACAGGTGAAAAGGGTTAAGCAGCTGATGGACTCGTGTCAATGACAGACATAAGCACTTATCACTGTGTTAGTGTTGAGTCCCACGCTGGTTGGGGAAGTCTGTATAGATATATATATATATATATATGGCTGGAAATATTGTTTTTTGCACACTATAATTTCCCAAACCCGTGTTGACTCATTAGTTTAGTGCTCAATATGGAATTCTGCCAATGCAGACCGTGTTTTTTTTTTCTATTACTTTCTATTTTCACACTCTGATGAAATTTTTTTGCAGTTGGAAAAACTCTTTATTTTTTTTTTCCTTCTACCCGACCATGAATCATACTGTACCCCGACAGTTTTCTTTTAGATTTTGTGAAGCGCTAAACTTATTGTGTTATGTTCAAGATCCAATCACAGTCCATAACGAGTGCCGAGGCCACAGGGACACACACGACGGCGCAGGCTCGTACGCTCGGGTCAGTTTAGCGCTCAGCGGGTTAGTGTTAGGTCACGATGGCGTTAATGGATCTGAATCCCAGGACAGCTCTTACCTTCCTGCACCATGAATTTGCCCTCGTGGCTGAACTGACTGTATTTCTTTATCCTCTGTGAATTCATCAAAAGCAGACTTTCTGTCTCAGTTGGTCTCTTTATTGCTGATTATCTCTCTCATAATGTAATGAATGTTACTATGCTATGAACGTCGGAACGCAAAACGAACCACAGGTTAATATTAATGTACTTGTTGTAATATACAGTAAAAAGTTTGTGCACCCCTGACTATCACACCCACACGTGCTTTCAAACAGCATTTTAAGTCCCACTGCTTTTTATTTCTTTTCCTATTAGAATTTTTAGGGTATCATTTAGTAAAGAATCGCACATTGTGTTTTTTTTTTAACCATTTATAGTTACAGCTCGTCATATTACAGTCAATCCCGGACTCTGTCCTGACACCGAATACTCCATACGTGTTTATAATAAAAATAATTCAATCCTTACAGAAATCGCCATGTCAAAGATTATCGCATTTTTCTTTATAGAGATTTTATCATATTTATGGTGATTTGATATTTTCTTTTCTTTTGTCATGCATTTATTAGAGTATTATACATATTCATGGAAAATATTAGAAAGAATTAATATAATAAGATATATTAGAAAATATTCATAGAAAATTATTCAAATTCTGATTTCCATGATTTTTTTTTTATTATATTTTATCATATAATTTTTTTTTCATATCATATTTTATTTATTTAATTATTTATTTTTATATATAAAAAGTCTATTCTACAATAAATGAATAGATATTGTTTGTGTTCTGTGTACACTGGGGGGAATAAATCTCTCCTGGACAGAAAATGATAAAGTAGTAATCCATCTGGCTATTAAAGGTAGGTTTGGTGGCTCTGGTGGTCATCATACCAGCTTGTCTTTGATGTCGTCGGTCAGTAACGCTTTCGGCCGTCGTCTGCCTCCCAGAGAAGGAGATCTGACTCGCTGCCAGGCAGATTATCCTGTTGCTTTCATGTTGTTAGTGAAGGTGTAAATGGATATTGGGGGAAGAAGAGTAAGGAAAGAGTAGTGTGATAAAAAGAAGGAAAAGCCTGAGCTTATTCTTTAGCATCAGCTGTGTGTGGGTGTCCGTGACTAAGTACAGCTGGCTCTGACTCCACACACACACACACACACACACACACACGCACACACGCATGTACAGCACAGCCATCTAATTAAGGCTTGCTCATTTCCAAACATAAAAGGATTCGAAGCAATTAAACCACAGACCGTCTTAAAATGGAAAAGAAATCATCTCTGGAAAAACACATTAAGACACGTCGACGTAATGATGTTACTGTAGCACGTGTGGTTTCTGTGTCCGGGCGTAGCATTGCTAACACGCCTAAAGCTTCAGCAGTTGATTTGCTAATGTCATAATAATCGATAAAAGCCATTAGATCCTGCGTGTAGGAAAACTTCTAAGAAATAACTGGAGAGCAAAAACTGCTGAGTTTTTCTTGCGCTACAGCTCCCAGTGCAGTCCATGTCTTAGCACTCTATTAGCATGTTAATACACACCAGCGCACATTCTCAGAAACATATTAAACAGATATTAAACATGGGATTCCAGATTCTTAAACCTCGAATCGCTTTGTAAGACGCAAAACTCACATTTTTGCGTTTTTTTTTCCTCCAAACCAGCGAGCAGATTTTATTCACGTTTGATCTGACCGCTCGTTTTAATCTTGCAAACGTTGCTGGAACGTCTGTTTAAATTTTAACAAGTCCATTTTCTCAGATGACTTGCAGTCAAAACACAGAGGTTTTGCATAGCCTCAGGACAAAACGAACAAGAAGAACAAGACAATGAAATCTGTATCATCAGATATTACAGCGGTGACTCAGAATTGCTCCCTTATTATGACACGTAATAAAAATTAACCAATATTCTACAAATATTTATACATTGTATGTTGTATTATATGTAACCTATTCTAAATATCTCCTTTTCTCAATGTAATATGCTGTCAATAATTTACATACATCATTTAAATGGCGTCTATGGTTGTTTTTTATTTTGTTATCATTCAGCCTCACATTAAGCCATTGCAATGTCTGTTATAACTCGGATGTCTTCCACAGCCTGCTTCAGGTCAGACCTGGAAACGGAGAAGGTCACTGTAGATTATTTTTGTTTTTGTTTGCTTATATTTTTGTATTTTTCTGTCTTGTTGTAGAATAATCATGTTTACATTTACGACGTTTGGAAGACGCCCTTAGCGACTTATATTTATCTCATACAGCCGAGCAACTGAGAGATAAGGGCCTTGCTCATGGGCCCAACAGTGGTAGCTTGAAGGAGCTAGGATCTGAACTCATGACCTTCTGATAAGTAGATCAACACCTTGACTACGAGGCTACCACATCTACAGCATTAAATCCTGGTGATGAACCCAGAGCTTGATCTAAGAACAAAAGCTGAATTGTCTAGTTCAGGCCTACTGTACGCCCTGAATAAGATGACACTCATTTCCTGCTGTCCCATTTTTTCTTTTTAATTTTAACCACATGCGATATAAAAATCTAACTTCATAAATCTAATGTACAGTAATTAGTGTCTTCTTCTTCTTCTTCTTTCGTCTTTTCCCGTTAGGGGTCGCCACAGCGAATCATCTGTTTCCACCTAACTCTTATCATCGGCATCCTCTACTCTCGCACTAACTCATTTAACACCTCCATACTGTACATCTCTTCTTTGGCCTTCCTCTTGACGTCTCACCTGCAGCTCCATCTCCAACATCCGTCTACCATTATAACCGTCTCCTTCCTCTGTACTTGTCCAAACCATCTCAATCTAGCCTCTCTGTCCTCGTCCCCAAGCCAGCCGACCTGAGCCGTCCCTCTGATGTGCTGGTCCCTAATCCTATCTATCCTCATCACTCCTAAAGAGAACCTCAACATATACCTCCATATACAGTAATTAGTGTATCGATTACTATTTATTAGTACTATTCATGCACAATTATATTCTTACATTCTATATTTTCAACTATTATATCGACGTGTTTGTCTTTTTTGAATAACATTTAACAGCAAAGAAAAGCCCGTTTCATCTGTCCGTATTTTCTATCCTGGGGATGTTTGCAGAGAAACCGGCATGTTGAATATTAGCATGAGTTAAGTTTCCTAATTGGTGGATGAGTGTTAGGTTAATTCTCAGGTTTGAATTGGAGGTGAAACTCAGACATATGGTGTGTTCTTACAGCTTAGTCGTTTTAACTGACATTCCAGAGAAAGTTGGAGTGTTGAGTTTTCTCTGCTTGACACGATCAATCGGACCAATGACCTAAGAAAGACGAGCAGTATTAGGTTTAAATACAAAGAGTGCAAGAATCTTTTTTTAGCTGAAAAAGCATTTTTTGCAGAAATCCATTTTATATACTGTAACTCTTTATGTGTGAGCAAGACGGAAAAAAGACACAAAAACTATTAAATATCAATATATTAATTGTAAAATGTTCAAGTTCACACTTCGCTGTACGCCTTTTAAATAATCTATCATTTTCCTGTTTTCTATTTAAACCGAAAACTAAGAGAGATTGCCTTAAAATAAATAAATAAATAAATAAATAAATAAATAAATAAATAAATAATAGTAATTTATTTATAAAGCACTTTAAAAATATATATATAAAAAAAAGCCACAGCTGACACAAAGTGCTGTACACCATAAAATACAGATAATGAAATAAATAAATATTCAAATAATAGCAGTAATAATTACTATACTATATATTATACAAAATCCAGTGAATATAAATATGTTTTCAGTCGTTTTTAAACATGGAATAAATGCATATATAGTTAAGTCTAATAAATAATTTAAATTATTCAATAATAAATATAGCTTAACTTATGTCTAATAATATCGGACATACTGTATATTATGAGGGGTTTTTTTTTCATAATAATGAACTCAAATAATTTCTCTTTCACACGTTTGTGTGATCGTGTGAGATCAGGAAAAGGGGCGGAGCTTCCAGGGAGTGTCACTTAATGGATATCAGGATGTTTAAAACACCAGTGTACTGTAGATCCTTCTAGATTCATTTGTCTGCTGTAGATTCATCTCTTGGTTTATTCATAGAACAAAAAACAGCACTCTTTGGCGTACGTTCTAGCGATAAATAACCCGTACTAGCGATCTCCAATCTGACGTTGCATTATTCTTACTGTATGTAAACTGGAGACATCAGAGTGCTGTGGTGTAGATTAAACATTACGTGTAGGGAATGTTCTACATGGACATTGTGAACTTGTGCACTCCTGTAACAATCTTACGACATGGCGATATCTGAAAACCATAACATGAAATTTTATGCTAGCTCATACAGGGTGTTATGATCATCATAGCCTTCCTTCCTATATCTCCTTCCTATATCTTTATTACTGTAAGTATAACTCTCCAGCCTTTGCATTTATTCCAGGGTGAAAATATTAGTCTTGAATGACAGCTACTACTATTTTTTTTTAATACTCTTTCTGACCCTCACACAGCCTGCATTAGTCTGGCAGATTTTTATTTGTTATCTGTGGCTTCCTGTGCTAAAAGCTTCTGAGGCACTCGGCGTCAGTGTAATGGCGTATGTGTCTTCTTGTCCTGTGCTGGAAAACAACTCCTCACTGTCTAGTCTCCCACACTGTGTGTGTGTGTGTGTGTGTGTGTGTGTGTGTGTGTGTGTGTGTGTGTGTGTGTGTGTGTGTGTGTGTGTGTGTGTGTGTGTGTGCTATGTAAATAAGAGGTCCTTTCAACAACGTGGCCAAACTAAGTGAAACTTTAGCCTCTTGGCTCACACCGCAGGCCAGGTTTACATTGCAAACTAGCCGTCGGTCACATGACCGTATCCTCTCTAATCCTTTGGAGCAGGACTTCATGTGCTGATGGATTTTCCCAGACGTGTGTGCAGTGAAAATCTTTTGGATTTCTAATGCAGAGTGTTATAATATATAGTGTTATATGATAGGGGTGTTTTATTATTGTACAGATAGACACTAGAAATGAACCTACAGAATTTACTCAATCTATTGTGTGTGTTTAATTTAGTAAAGTAGAATGTCACTGATTTGTATTGTTTGCATTTTCCATCCATTTCTTTTTTTCAGTGTATAATGCTTAATTCATTTTAGGTGATAAATGATTTTGTGTATTATTTTGTCTTGAACGGGCAGCTCACAAATGTATGTGTTTGTTTATTCATTCATTCATTCATTCATTCATTCATTCATTCATTCATTCATTCGTCTATTTGTTTATTTATTTATTTAGATAGATAGATAGATAGATAGATAGATAGATAGATAGATAGATAGATAGATAGATAGATAGATAGACGGACGGACGGACGGACGGAGATAGATAGATAGATAGATAGATAGATAGATAGATAGATAGATAGATAGATAGATAGATAGATAGATAGATAGATAGACGGATGGATGGATGGATAGATAGACGGACGGACGGACGGATGGATGGATGGATGGATGGATAGACGGATGGATGGACGGATGGATGGATGGATGGATGGATGGATGGATAGATAGACGGATGGGTGGATGGATGGATGGATGGATGGATATTTTCTTGAACCTGGAGGAAATTAAATTCATTTTTTTTTATAAAAATTAAAATTATTATTTTTATTTATTTATTAATTAATTAATTTAGTTGCACTTTTGCTTATTTGTTGCATTTCTATAGTGACAATTTTCAGAAAAGTCAGTCGTTACTGTATACATTATTTATTTCATTCTACAAATTATTATTAAAAGTGTAAAAGTTATTTGTATTTGAAGTAACTGGGAGTCACATTCAGTCAAGCCGCACTGAAATCCGTGCTATTTTGGTCTTTTTGCTCTCCTCATATGCTGCACTGACGTCAGAACGATTCATTTTCCGTTCATCTACTGTACCTCTGGTTATAAACTAGACCCCAGATGTACATAAGTTACGAGGACGAGTGTGCGAGCAATGTTGCTGATGAAGCCGCTACTTCTGAACACGTCCACAAAGTCATGGAATTATTAAAATACACATTTCTATATATCTATAAATATATAAAAGAACATTTTGAGCTTGTGGTCACAGAAAATTCATAATTTGTCTATTTGGACCAAAACCTAAGTGGTGAACCGCTGTTAATTAATAAGCGTGATTTAGGTCTTAATTATTAACTTTTTTTTTAATAAAAAAAAAAGGAAAAAAAAATCTTTTTTCGTGTTTGTGTTGGAAAGCCCATTTTATAAACACTCTTATTGTGGGTGGGAATGAGTTTAAGAAAAATGAAGAAAAAAAATTAAAAATCATTCCAATGCTAATCCCACTTATACATTAGATGTCTAATCTTCAAAAAAAAATTAAATTAAACAAATAAATAAATTATTAATTAACTTTTACAGAAAAGACAAAAAAGCAGCAGGAAATCAGCCACCACAAAAAGGCCACTGTTAAATTATTTGCTTTTAACACACACACACACACACACACACACACACACACACACACACACACACACACACACACACACACACACACACACAAATGCATGAATATGTCACATTGTAAGCACCGGTTCTGCCCCCTGTGAGTGTGTGTGTGTGTGTGTGTGTGTGTGTGTGTGTGTGTGTGTGTGTGTGTGTGTGTGTGTGTGTGTGTGTGTGTGTGTGTGTGTGTGTGTGTGTGTGAGCTGGTGTACTGAAAGCAGAGGCTGTCTCTATGTCTCTGTGTCTTGAAGGCAGTAAAAATGGCAAAGTGTTAATTAGGGCTTGTCTTCCTTAGGAAGGTGATGACTCACTGTCTCGCGAAGGAGCAGCCTTTTTTCCCCCAACGTTGTGTTTTCCACATGGACTGATGTCACTGTGCGTGTTTCGGTGAAAAGCTACCGCACACAAGGCTAAAAATGTTTTATGATAAACATGAGCAGAAAATCTGGTGGCTTTTACCTACATGGTGTAGCAGTCACTGGCAGCCCCATCTGAAGAAGCCATAAAATATAAATGACGTTTGTACATAATTGATGTTCTTATTAGGGAAGGAACCTGAGGGAGGGCTGGAGCACTCGGGTGAGGTGCTGGGTCTGGTACAGGCTGTGATTTTCTACTCTAATATGACACGATTAAGAAAAACGACGTTGTCAAACACGGTGTTATTGTGTTACAGTGATATCACCGTGAGGTAAAGCAACAAGTCCATGCATACAGAACAATGAAGGATTTTCTCTGAGGAAAATCACTACAGATTATTTTTTCTGAAATTCTCAATGAAATCAGTCTTTCAGGAGGTCAGAGGCTGTTTTGTAGTCAGTTTATTTGCACAGGGTTTTAACTTTCTAGGTTTCATATTGTATAAACAAGCCACGGTTAATGTTCCAGTTTATAATTCTGTCATACCAGCAGCATGTGTGTGTGTGTCTGTGTAAGTGCCTGTGTAAGTGTATGTGTGTCTGTATGTGTGTGTATACTGTAGGTGTGTCTATGTATGTGCGTATGTGTAAGTATATGTGTGTGTCTGTGTGTATGTGTAATTGTGTGTGTTTGTGTAAGTGTATGTGTGTGTATGTGTGTGTATAGCTGTGTCTGTGTGTGTTTGTGTAAGTGTATGTTTGTGTTTCTTTGTATGTGTGTGTCTGTGTAACTGTATGTTTGTGTGTGTATGTGTATGTGTGTGCATGTGTTTGTATGTGTGTGTGTTTGGGTGTAAGTGTGTTTGTGTGTGTGTGTGTTTAAGTGTGTATGTATGTGTATAGGTGTACATACGTGTGTGTATGCGTGTCTATGTGTATGTAAGTGTATGTGTGTGTCTGTGTGAGTATATGTCTGTGTGTGTAAGGGTGTGTGTTTGTGTGTACAGTAAGTGTGTGTGTGTGTGTGTGTTAATCTTCTGCTATTTTATTAATTTGATCAGCACTGAAATTCACATCATCAAAATAAAAGCTGACCTGATTTTGTTATAGATTACATTTTTTGGTTGGGGGTCGTGATAATTACACTCAGGTTATTTACAGTGTTTTACCTTTAGGGCTGTAATCCTGACAGCACAGCAATTAACCTTTAACTTCATATACAATCTATAATTAATGTAGCTGTTAATGTAGTGTGTGTGTGTGTGTGTGTGTGTGTGTGTGTGTGTGTGTGTGTGTGTGTGTGTGTGTGTGTGTGTGTGTGTGTGTGTGTGGCCTACTGTGCATTTATAGTATCTGATCTAATATGATGTGTTAGTTCAAAGTTGACTAACAGTTACACAGATACATAGTTAACAATGATATTTAGCTCAGTCGTGTAACTACGTTTAGATTTATTTTTAATTGAACATCTTCAACATCATTTGAAATGATGCCAAAAAATCTGACGACTGGTACATTTTTTTGTTGGTACCTGACCACTAACATACAAGACACATACTGTACGTTATGGCGGAGAGGAAGAACAGTCCCTTTTTTTTTGTACTCTGTTACTCGGCTAAAACAGAACCAATTACAAATTATTATTATTATTATTATTATTATTATTATTATTATTATTATTATTATTCAGCTTTGTTGTATAAAAGTATGTTGTTTCTTTCTTCTTTTTTTTTTGTGGAACATGTCAAGGTCTCAAGGCTAGAACACTATTCAGCTTCACACACAAATGCATGTGTGGATAGAGGAATTAATCACCGACAGTCGTTTTACATCAGATAAAGAAACGCTTGTTGTTACGCCGTTAGGAAACATCGTTTGTGATATAACCTTGAATTCGCTATAAATTGTATAAAATCAGTTAGACAGATTCACAATTACCTAATCGTTTCCATAGTAACAGCAAGCACAAGAACGTTGAGGAAATTTATTTATTTATTTTCTATTTATTCTGAAGGAGTCTCCAGTGTAAGTATACACACACACACACACACACACACACACACACACACACACACACACACACACACACATATATATATAATTAATACATAAATACATTTTAGTGTTTACTTTGTTCTTATCTATTTATTTATTACATGAACTTTTCTATCATGTTTTTATTCTGTTGTGTTACTGTGTTACTGTTGTGCTATAATTACAGTAGCTACTTTAGTTAGAGAAAAAAAAACCCTTCTTCTATTTTCTCTTAATTGCGTCTGGATGAAACTTTTACACGTAACAACACTGTTAATGATGTGAAGGAAGTGAACAGACTAAATGACACCAATCAGACTGGACTAAGTAGCACGACTGATGAACGACTCTTCTCTCATTGTCAGATATCAGTTTCCTCATATACAGTACAAGGCTATTACAAATACCTACAGTAATAATGTCCATGCTAGGTTTATAAATGGCTTTGGATTGCAATCATCTCACAATCAACAAAACTGTGTCCTCTGTTTTGTGTTTCTTTCTTTTTTTTTAAAAAAAAAAACAACAACATAAAAATGAGTCTTTTAAAAACTTTTCTAAAATGATTCATTTTGGTTCCGTTGTTTAATTGTGTTCCTTTTCTCTTCCGTCATCAAGACCACAGTGTAGTTATTGAGCAACAATATTAACAGTTTTTGTAACATATATGCAGTTATTGTACAGTTATTTCAGTATTTATATCACATCTCTGTCTCTACAGGATCCAAGAAGCAAACACAAATTTAAGATCCACACCTATGGCAGCCCGACATTTTGCGATCACTGCGGCTCGCTGCTGTACGGCCTCATCCACCAGGGCATGAAATGCGATAGTGAGTACAGATCACATACTATACTTCTGCTCAGATCATTTATTCCTATTGAAAAATGACCAGTGGGAATCCTAAGCTAAGGCAATGTGAACTCTCTAGACAATAGTGATGTATAATGTATTGTGTGTGTGTGCATGTGTGTGCGTCTCCTCACAGCATGTGACATGAACGTCCATAAGCAGTGTGTGCTCAATGTACCAAGCCTGTGTGGGATGGACCACACGGAGCGACGGGGACGAATCTTTTTGAAGATTGATGTAAAAGGAGAGGAGATGCACGTTACAGGTGAGAGCCAACACTCATCAGAAACATCCGTAACATTGAATGCACCTGGAAAAATGGGTAAAAATTTATATTATATATATAAAATATATATATATATTAAAAATAATATAAAAATAAATAAATAAATATATAAACAATATATAGCAGCTGTCCAGTGTGTGTGTGTGTGTGTGTGTGTGTGTGTGTGTGTGTGTGTGTGTGTGTATATATATATATATATATATATATATATATATATATATTATATATATATATATATATAATTGACATACAAAAGTTATCACTTCATTAAATCTTTAACAAAATCTATTGCAGCTGTCCAGTTATTAATTGTTCGAGATGTTGCCTGTCAGACTGTGGCACGTTTCAAAATTAATATATCTAAAACTTAGGACTGCAGCAATTCTTTTTGGAGGCAGTAAACACCACCATTAATATTCTCTCCTATATAATCGTTAAACCTGAATCAGCGCTTCAAAAAGTTCATCATTTTTTGTTACATTTATTCATTTTGTCATTGGATAGAAATAATTTTTTTAATAGATTTAATATACGTGATATTTTGAGGAAAAAACATCTCTCTTTTTTTTTTTTTTAAAGCGGCTCTTAAACGCTGTTGTACCTCATGGCTGTTTTGTGTGAAGACCCTGTTTACAGAAGCTAACAGAAGCTTTTCCATGTGCAATGGTTATAGTCCCCCAGATGCACACTGACACAACAAACTGCTGAAGCAAAAAATGACTAAATAAAACGAGAGAAGAAGAAGAAAACGAAGTAAATGAGTTTAAACCCAAATGAGATCCACAGACACTATTAGCTTAAAGCCTTTAGGAGAGTGAGGAGATTAAAAGCCCCCAGAGCTGTGTGTGTGTGTGTGTGTGTGTGTGTGTGTGTGTGTGTGTGTGTGTGTGTGTGTGTGTGTGTGTGTGTGTGTGTGTGTGTGTGTGTGTGTGTGTGTGTGTGTGTTTGATCCAGAGAGGTCCTCTCTCGTCACTCTGATTAAAGCTGAATCGATCTGTTTGGCATCGATACACAGCACCTACTCCCTGACCTGTACAAACTCCTCATTAATCACATGCTGGAGTAAATTTATTTGCACTTCACAGAATAAATAAAAGTTTGAGCAGCAATTTACGTATTTAACGCAAAATACACTGCAGAAAATATTTTCACTAACATGACATCAGCTCCAACATGAACTACATCATGGGATTGTTTTTTTTTTTTAAATAAATGGTTAATGAGAAAACGTTTTTGATGGTTAATAGATTTTATCTCTATCTTCAAAATACTGTACAGTGTGTCCTTAAATATTGAGTGTAGGCCTTGAAAGTTTCAAAGCCATACTAGAATCTTCACACTGGGATAGCAAAAGAGATCTTCACACAGAGCTTAATCATTCTAAACCCTGCTTCGGGTAGAGGAACGTTTCACACTTTATTTAATTACGAGGCATGGATTAGCATCGCTTTTTAGCTAGATTAAATTCCACACTGAGGTGCCAAACATGTACATTGTGAACTGATGTGGTGTTTGAATGTTATAGTTAGATGCTTAGAAATAGACATCTAGTCAGAATCTGACCAGAGCCCCATATCACATGCTTTAGGGTGTTGAGGGGAGAAAAAAAAATGTCTAAATGGCAGAAAACCATCAATTAAATCATGTGAAGAGGAGACTTAGGATCCAGTTAGGATCAGAATTGGGATCAGAGTTCACTTCAAGGCAAACCAGATGGAGTCAGAAATAACCAAGTATTTAAGGAACTGATTGAAAAATTAGCGCCTGGTCAACATGACGAACTTAAAAAGGCCAAAAAAAAAAATTAGAAAGCTGTGAAAAATAACAACACCTGTTTGAGTGCAAAAGGAAGATGTCTTTTTTTTTCTCACTGATGAAAAAAAAAACCTAAGACAAGCTGTTGTTTACAGCAGTCGTGTGCTGTTTTTATCCAGTCACAGTTGTAGATTCCACAAATATACAAACGAATAGGTTAAGCAAGGGTTTAGGTATGTACGGTGTAAAACGTCGGATTATAAATACTCAGGATTAATTGTTAATCCAGGGTAACGTTGGAATAGTGTGAAACGTCAAACAAGACAACCCAGGATTTGATGAGATCCCTAAAATTGACTAGAAAGTCTACGCTCAAATCCGATTGGTCAGAAGATGAGGATGAGACACTCAAGATTTACATTTACACGTGCTTGTTTTGATCCTTTACTATTTCTATAGTAAGGGTTTACTTATTGTTAAACAAATAAAAAAATGTATAATCGCCGACTCAGAGCTTTTTGTTAGGAGACGATTCTGTAATTTTTCTGTAAAGTGTTTACACCGGCCGGGGTTGTCGTTAAAATGATAAGCTGTTACTTTTGTTTGTTTTGTTTTTGTTTTATTAACTTTTTTAGAATACAGGAGAAGATTGTAACTGTTTGTAACATAATGTAAGCGAGAACAGGAACAAGAACATTAAATGTAAATAGAAGGAGTTAAACAGCGCTGACAGAAAATTAGAAAATTTCTGACAGGAAATTAATCAACCATATCGATGATTACATGATTTCTTTTATATATACAGCTCTTGTGAACTGTGTTGATTTCCATCTGTGTTGTTTTCCTCCTCAAAGACTTACCTCTGTTGTACATCATTGCTATGTGGTGTGAAAACTACAAGAATTTGCTAACATTAAAACAGAAGATTTTCCCCTTACACAAAAGTAATAGTTGAAACGGTTATAGTGCCTCAGAGACACACAGACGTAACAAACTTAAACAGACAAAACAAACTGATGAGCAAAACACAACAAAAACGAGATCCACAGAAACAATATTGAAAATTCTTTTAACGTATCAATGATTACGTTTTCTAATCTAGATCACAGACAAAATATGCTTTGAACGGAATATTATCATATGTCTAGGGTTCATACACCTTCTCCCTTTTAAGCGAACGTAGTACATTAGCAGCACGGTGCAGTAGCACGGCTACTGAATTGAGTTGTGGACATTTTATTGTGTTTCCGGTGCAGGATGTTTCATGAGTCTTGTACGTTTAATGACATGTCATGAAAAGCAAAGCGCTTTTACACTCGATATGTTTTAAAAAGCAGTGAAATTATTCATTACATTACAAACATGCATATGGATCTCATTCAAAAATTCACAGTGTGGTGTGCCTGAACGCGGAGATTCTGTGTATACGTAGGAGATGCTGAAAATTTGAATGTGAATGTTTTTTTATTTTTATTTTTATTTCCTGTGAGACCGGTTTGTACGACACTTCGCTGTGTAAGTTGTTAAACCTGAAATGATCATATACTGACATGGAAAAACGATTCAACGGCTTCTGACCAATCAGATTCAAGCATTCAGCAGCATGGGAGTGTGATTACATTCGGATCACAAAATATCAGGAACGATTTTATCAGCAAACAGATTTCATTAGGGACACCAGCATCTCTATAGACTTACAGTTGAACATGACTATTGAAAGGTACATGGAGGTAACCTGTTACCTAGCAACAGCAGCTAATGTTTTTTGCACTGTAACTTCTTATCTCTAGCTTTGAGTATTTTTATATATTACTTACTTAGGGCACAAAATGAAGATAATAAACAAACATATAGCAATTGACTAGAATTTTCAGAACATTAATCTAGAAATTGGAACAATCTTTAGCTAACATTAAAACCTTTTGTGTAGCGTTTCCTGTAAAAGTAAATGCTTATTAACCTGAATGCATCATTACACGACAGTGTATTTATGAAAGCTTTCTTTTTACATTGCAGCGCATGAGGAAAAGTTTGTATATCTACACACAAGCACACACACATACGCACACACACACACACACACACACACACAAACACACACACAAAACCATCTGCATCACCAGAGGGGAAATTAGAAGGTTAGCGGAGTCACTGCTAATGATTAAAGAGTTGAGCATTAAAGAGTTTTGTGTAGTGTTTCATGTGAAAGTAAACGCTTATAAATCTGATTGCATCATTACATGACAATGTATGTATTTATTCTTTTTACATAGCAGCGCATGATGAACAGTTTGTATATCTACACACACACACACACACACACACACACACACACACACACACACACACACACACACACACACACACACACACATACACACACATACTGTATGCATCACCAAAAGGAAAATTATATGGTTAGAGGAGTCACTGCTGATGACCTTACACACTGTTTACTCCATTCCTCGTGTGTGTGTGTGTGTGTGTGTGTGTGTGTGTGTGTGTGTGTGTGTGTGTGTGTGTGTGTGTGTGTGTGTGTGTGTGTGCGTGTGTTTGTTTGTTTGTGTGTGTGCATGGGGAGTGCGTGGGGAGTGCCCTAAGGAGAACAATTTCTTGGACACATTATTTCAATAAGCATCCAGCATTTGGGCTAAGTATCACTGTAGGCCTGTCAGTATACAACTTACTATGTATGAACACACACACACACACACACACACACACACACACACAGACACACACTCACACACAGACACACACACAAACACTACTGTGTGGTGTGATTTAGTGTGACTGACATTTGCAGACTGGGGTACAAAATGCCATTAGCAACATGTCAAACTGATGGATGTAAGAATAGACCAGTGAAACTGTGTGTGTGTGTGTGTGTGTGTGTGTGTGTGTGTGTGTGTGTGTGTGTGTGTGTGTGTGAAATGAGAGGGGAATTCTGCTGGGAGGTTGTGTGTAGATGAAGTTGTTCAAGCTGGTAATTTGTGTGGCGAGTTATTAGAAAACTGATGTGTGTGTGTGTGTGTGTGTGTGTGTGTGTGTGTGTGTGTGTGTGTGTGTGTGTGTGTGTGTACTATAATCATTGTACTTGTTGACAAAGCAAGCTGTCTATTATCACCAGAGTCATGTATATACAGGTATGTAGCCTATACCATATACAAATATCTTTGTACAGCAATAATAATGTACTGAAAATTGTCCTACACCCCACCGGCCACTTTAATAAGAACACCTGTTATCTGTATTATGCTTTTGTTAATATTCACATCAAACATCAGAATAGGGAAATTGTGTGTGATCTCAGTTATTTTGAGCGTGACTGAATGGATGCTCTGCCAGGTTGTTGCATTTGGATTTTCCCACACAACAGTCTGTAGATTTTCCACAGTGTGGTGCGAAATTGCAGTCTTCAGCTCTGCCGTTTTGGTGAACCCATGCCGAACGAATCCTCAGGACTCGCAGATCTACATTCACAGCCTCTGTTAAAGAAAAATAATGCAGGTTAGTTTAAGTCTGAGTTCTTATTCCTTTTAGGTCCGGGTCACTTCCAGGTTACAACAAACAAACGAGAACATTTGAGACTCCGAGTGAGCAGCGTACACTTTGTTCTTATCTGATTGAAACGTTTCCCGAAAGCTTTAGAGAGTAACAACTCTGGAGTGTCTGAAGTGAAGCTTACACTGTGGGTTGATTGTGCTGTCGGTAAACTCTTACATTCTATCTGTTTTAGCCACAGACCACACACACCCACACACACACCCACACACACCCACACAGTACACACACACAAACGCGCTTCGTCATGGACGGATTTTAAACGTTTTATTTTCTTTGAGTACATGGCTCTCGACATTAGTCTGCGGGATCAAGTGAGGTTGTCATGAGGTTGTTACTCTACAAAATGTTGCTATCAGTACCAGACCTCTGTCTCAAAAGTTTATGCCCCATGCACATCCAGCTTCTGTCACAGTATGACACATAGCATACACATCCTTTTCAAACCACTCGCTTATCACCGCCTGCAGTACTAATGAAAACTACGCCCGAAGCTGGTTTCCAAAGCTTTTAAAGAACATCCGACGCTAATTCTGTTTCACTGTAGTCTTGTTAGCTAGCTAGCATGGCTTATGTTTTTAGACTGATTTTTGCTTCAATTGTAGATACTAAACTTAGCTGTCAATGACTGAAATAATGACATGATATAAAAATACATATACAATTAATAGAGTAATAATAAAAGTTATTATTGAACCAATCAAATATCAGACAATATGCCGCACTATAACACTTATGCTAGGAACATGAGGTACAACAGCTAGATAACTGCAATATAAAGAAGGTTGCCAGGTTTTTAGTACTCTATATCAGGAATAAAGTGTTCTCCACAAGACAAAGTGTTCTACACCACTAAATAATAATAGATTCAAATTATAGAGAGTGTAAAGAATACAACATTCCAGTAAAAAAGAAACTATACATGGTCAGTCCAAACCAGTGAGGATTTTATAGAGAGGAGTGAAAGTACAGCACGATGTCACATTCTGACACACACACACACACACATACACACACAAACACACAGACAGACACTCTGTCAAGCAGTCAACAAGCAAGCCTTGTTTTACGGTAAACATTCGAATAAAGGCTCATTCAGGCACTCCAGGTTGTGCAGATTCTCCACTGTCTCTGTTTTCTGTTGAATGCTCCAGTTGTTCGCTCTTGTGCACCAAGTTGGCAGCAGCTTTCGTGCTGCAGGACTTGGCACCTTGTAGCTTTGAAGCAATCTAGCAACTCATTCTGTCTTTCTGATAGTAGAGCTGCCTCTAAATATAAAACTTCACTTTGCCACTTTTCTCTTCACCTTCGGATCTCGATTCGTGCTACAAAACACTTAACAGGTTTCCATACCAGACATATGCTAGAGAAATCTATGAGATACACGATCAGCTAGCGGATCTGCCAAATATCTAAATATAGCTATCTGTATGTGAGTCCCAGACATGCTTGAAGAGATATAGTACTGTATTAAGTGTTAGCACAAACACTCTTTCCTTGACAAAGTTACACCCACAGAATTATAGTGCCAGCATTTAGGCCATTTCAAATGTGCCTTCACTTCCCGGGACTATGTCAGTGTCAACATAACCAAGAAAGAGAAGAAGTAGCCCTAATTCTTGGGTCTGACCAAAAGAACAAGTTTTTAATCCTGAGTCGAATCAGTTCTTAGAGCCACTGAGAGGTAGAACTTTGAAGACTGGAAATAAATCAAATACTAAGAAGAGTTAGACTAGCTGTGACCTTTAACATTTACAGCTAAACAAGACGTACAGCTGCAGCTCTTAAGCCCTATTCGGACGGGATTAGTTCTACGTGGGGACGTGGAGTAATGCAATTTTACATCAGGACGTCTGTAATATTAATTGGCCAATTCGCACAGGACAAGACATCTCAGTAAAACTAGCAGAAGTGGGAGGGGTAACTCGCTTTACGCACCACAGTAACCTCCTTGTCGTCATGTGCGTATGACGTTACTTCCTGTTATCACGTGCGCAATCAGACAACATGGCACCTACATGCTTGCAAAACGTGCCAAAAACTACATTTAAACAGGAAATGACGGAATTTTACCGTACATATTTACAGCGGGTCTTTTCAGACGGGATTAGTATTACCTGAGGTAATTTTTCCAGACCTTTTTACATAAGGTAAAAGTCGCCATAATCTTTACTGACATTAGCCATATTCGGACGGGATTAGTTTTACGTGGGGACGTGGGGGTAAAGTAATTATTACCAGAGCTTCTCTGTGATTTTAGTCCCGTCCGATTGTGCCATCTCGGTAATCATTACAGACAATGTCAGTAAAGATTACGGCGACTTTTACCTTCTGTAAAAAGGTCCGGAAAAATGACCTCTGGTAATACTAATCCCGTCCGAATAGACATGCTGTAAATATGTACGGTAAAATAATTTTACCATTTTTAAATTTCCTGTTTAAAAGTAGTTTTTGGCGCGTTTTTGCAAGCATGGACGCGCTTGAAACAGGAAGCAACGTCATACGCACATGACGACAAGGAGGTTACTGTGGTGCATAAAGCGAGTTACCCCTCCCACTTCTGCTAGTTTTACTGAGATATATTGTCCCGTGTGAATTGGCCAATTAATATTACAGATGTCCTGAGTTAAAATTGCATTACTCCACGTCCCCACGTAGAACTAATCCCGTCCGAATAGGGCTATTGTCCGGAATTATTACAGAGATGGCACATTCAGACGGGACTAAAATCACAGAGAAGCTCTGGTAATAATTACTTTACCCACAGGTCCCCACGTAAAACTAGTCTCGTCCAAATAGGGCTTTAGTGTTAGCAAAAAGTTTAAGCCTTACAAAATTTTTACAGCATTTAGGGACACAGCTAGGTTTGATTCAGAATGATAGTAGAAACGCTCTTCTACACCCATTCTATGAGAACAGTCGTGCAAAAGGGTTATTTGTACAGTACGTATATATTCAACTGCACATATCTGTACACATCTTCATAGGCAGATCTGTTCATCTGTATTAGCATTAGGGAATCTAATTTTATATTGCTGAATACCACATTAACAAGTCTTACGATGATCACTCAGCTTCATCTACTTTTTAGAACAAGAATTGATTAATTGTCATGATTCAGCAGACACAGAGTCCCAGAGTCGCCATGCTTCGGACTTGTTTTTGTTCCTGAGTGCAGCTTGATGCTGTTCAGGACTCACTTAGCACCTAATAATGCTAATGTATTTCCTGCTGTTAGTCAAGCAGCAGAACATCACACATTACCAGGAACACTATGTGTCTACAGTATATGTGCGTGAGTACGTTTGCATGACATTGAGCTGTATAAGTACTCAGATCCTATTCAAATCAAACCTTTAATATTTAAATGCGCTTAACATTCACACTAACACTTTTCAGCTTTTATGCCATATTTAGACAAGAAAGATGACAAATATTTCAGAAATGAGTCTCTAGAGTCTCTGGGCTTTTTTTTTTCTAACTCCGGGGCAGTTTGTGTGTCTGACTTGTAATGTATGCCCTCCTTGCCTTAAGGGTTGGCTTACTGTAAGTGTGTGTGCTTCAGGCTAACGTAGGCTGTGTCATGTGTGAAGCTGTGTTACAGAGTGATGTAGCTGGAAAGCAGCCCGGGATCCCTTGTTGTCATGTAAGCAAATAAAGACTGACTCATTAGCATACACACAAACTCTCATCTACTCTTATATACGTGCATACAAGAAACAAGAGTATTTTTTGTTTGTTTATTATTATTGTACGAATAAAGTTAACATGGCACTCTATAGTTGGTTAGCTGCATTTCTCCACAAATTTGAATTTGTGGTATTGGTAGACTAACTCAGATAGAGGGAATGCAAAGAGACCTGGGAGGGACGAGAAGGGTGAAGTGCACTGAATTAAGTACTTCTAAGGAAACGAAAGGCTAGAGCACCTCCTGTTGGTAGGATAACGCTAACATTTAAGGCCCTTGAGAGAGATTTTTTTTGTCTGCGTGTTCTCTCACATACAGGTGTGTAAAGATTAGTGTCTTTTCACAGTTTAATCCCTAATTAACATACACTTTACTGTTTGTACTGGAGCTATTTTGAAGTAGACAAACTGATATATATATATATATGTATTTCCTTGGTACTGTAGCGCAATGCACATCCGGCATTAGCATAGCGATTTCTTCCAGCTCAATATTTCTTGGCAGGCTGGTTACTGAAGCATCTAAAGTAAAAAATGTAAATAAAAATATTATTTCAACTCTATTTGTTGATTGCGTATTTAATCCAGAATCAATTTAATAATTCTGTCTTTTCGGTAGCTAATTTGTTATTGAATAAAAGCCAGCGATTTTTTACCTCAGTACTGTACCTCTGTGTTTTCAGAACAATCGATCATTTAAGTGTTGTCTGAATCAAATGATGAGAATCAAGAATGAATGTCTGAAATGATAAGTTAGACCTAGAGATCTTAGACACCCCGAGGCCGAGAGATTAGACCTAGATCAAGTATTTAGAGTTTTAAAAATGATGCAGGTTTAAAGCCTTGTCATTTGGGTCTAAAAGAAAATGTGAGCCTTAAACTATGGAATTAACTCAAATTTGAGCCTTAATTACGGAGATGTATCTGAGAATTAGGGCCTATAACACTGATTCTAACCAACAATTTGAGCCTTAAATGCTGGGAATAACTAAGAACTTGAGCCCAAATCATTTTGACTAACCGAGTATTGGAGTCTTAGACATCGGGAGCAGTAATTGACCAAGTTAATTAAGACGTACAGCATAAATATGGAGATTAAGAAACAATTATGACCTTAATATCTGTGATTCATCAAAATATTAGAGTCTGTGAATCTGAGACTAAAACGTTATTAGCATTTTACAAACAAAGATTATCCAGCGGTTAAGTAAAACAAAACAAAATCATTTAATTAGAGTCTTCAATCTAGGACAAACCAAGAGAATTGTCCTTAGAGATCGAGACAAAACAACAAGTAGAGCCTTAAGGACTGGAAACACTTACTGTAAAGACTGAAACTAACCAGAAATTAGAGTTTAAAAACAGGGGCAAATCAAGAATTGGATCAACGTCACGACAAACGTTGATGTTGGCTTTGACGAGGCAAGTATTCGCAAAGGCCAGTGCTTTTTGGAGGCGAGTGGACATAAGGGTCAGTGTTACTTTTGGAGGCAAGTGGACAGAAAGATAGGGTGCCAAAACATTTGGAGGCAAGTGGAGATGAGCATGTGATGTCATCCAAATACTCCTGAGGAAGTTCCCCTCATTGGGCTGAGTGTTTTGATATGTCACATGCCCATGTTGTGCAAAATGTTTTATTTGCACGTGACATCACATGACATCACGTCATCAGAATACCCGTGAGGAAGTTCCCCACATTGGGCTGAATGTTTTGATATGTCACATGTCCATGTTGTAAAAAGTTTTTTGATTTTTCATATATTGGGGCGGGGCTCCTGGACAACCAAAAGGCCAGTCGATACACCAATTTAAAACAGCGGATCACCCTAAAGGAGCTGGCTGAGTTTGGGAGTCTATGGGAAAAAAGGCCAGTTTGAGACCCGGTACCGGTAGTACTGATACTCAGATCACTTAGAAAAGTAATAGCAATAAACTTCAGACCAGGGTCTACAACATATCCGAATTTGGTGCATGTGGCTCGAAAGCCCTAGGCTGCATTAAATTTTATACATTTTTGTCTAAGCTTAAATACTGTAGGAAAACAGAATGTTGGCTTCTACATAGCCAACATAATTAGTGCCTTAAAGGCTGAGACTCACCATGAATTAGAACCTTAAAGACTGGGACATTGACCTAGAGGTAGAGTCTAAATACAGGAACTAACCAAAAATTAGAACCAGGTTAAAGAACAAGAGACAAAAAAAGAAGACCGAAAATAAACTCTAATTATGACGAAGAGTTAAAAGAGTAACAAACTTGTTCACACTTAATATGTGTATTTTTATATTGTATAATATTTTCATTCTCCTACGTCATACTGTACGCATGTCCATATGGATGTGTTATTTTGTCCACAACGTGCATGTATACACAGTATCATGTTTGTGTCATGTCAAACCATGCTACGCTACAATATATTAGTGCATATTTGCACTGTAGTCAATTACATTTTGTTTATTCAACCGAAGCGTTTCCAAAATTAAGTGTTTACTGGGGAAGGTCGTGAGTTCATATCTCAGGTCAATCAAGCTGCTACTGCTGGACCCCTGAGCAAGGCCCTTAACCCTCAGTTGCATCAAATGAGATAAAAATGTAAGTCGTCCTGTATAAGGGTGTCTGCCAAATGCCGTAAAATTTAATGATAAGTGCTTACTCACAAAACTCACAATGGCAGTTTGGTGATGCTGAGATTTGAACTCAAAAAGCCTTAACCATACAGCCATCACTCCTCCATACAGATTTTTCTCAATTCCTGCTCGTGTGTGTGCTTATTGCATTATGTGTGTCGTGGCTTGTGCATTACAGGCTTAACAAAGGTTAACAAGCCAGCACTACTTTGCATTAACCTATTTTCAGTAGGAAGTTTTAAATATGCAAAACGTAACCTTTGTGTGGGTTTGGGCGAACGACTGTGCAGAGCATGTTGTGTTTCCTGAAAAAGACATTAGACTTCAGGAAATTGTGAATAGTGACCATTATTTCCTGGACAACACATATTGTACGCTTAAATTGTGTCAGTTAACATGATATAAACAGTGATGATTTTACCGTGACATGTTTTTTTTTGTATATACTGATTTTTATAAGCCAATATAATTTAAGTTCTAATGCCATGATGCAGCCTGTACTGTGGGAAATGTTGTTAACTTTGACACGTCACTATTTGTATTGATACAGTATATGCATACCTAAAATGTCAACCACACAATACAATGAGAGATAATTCAGAAATCATGAGTTGGTCATGTGTGTTGTGTTTACCTGACTTTACCTGACAACAAGCAGCGATAGCATCGTAACACACATATCTGCATGTCGCATGGAAAATATACCTGAGTGTACAACATGAGCTTGCTGTCGTTGTGTTTTGTTTTTGTCATTTGCATTCGTATACCAAACGATTCTGTTACCTTCCTGCAATGTGTCTATGTTCCTGACCTACATGATTTCATCAGAAACAAACAAAAACTGGAGCTTACATTTAGTTTGAGAGTCTGACTCTGTTTTTCCACGTGTGTGTGCTAGTGTTCAATTTCCTGCTGTGACACAATAAATGTGTGTCTTCAGTACTGTTCACTTTTCATTGGAGATATAGTACCATTTATAACAAGACCCAAAGAACTAAGAACTAGAGCCATAAGGACTGGAGGTAAAAGCATGAGATAGACTTATGAATACTTTACTTGGCATAACCAACAGCTCAAACTGTAAACAGTGGTTGTGTTCAGGAACTAGAGCTGTACAAACTACAGCTGTGACCATGTGCTAGAGCAATAATGAGCAATATAGAGACTAGGCATAACCAAGAGGAAGAGCTGGAAAGACTGGGTTTAACAAGTGCTAGAATCATGAAGACTGGCTGTGACCATAAACAGGATGTAAAGTTTGTAAAGAAACAAGTACTAGGGCTGTAAAGATTGGACACAATCAAGAAATAGAGCTGTAAAGATTGGGCACAATCAAGACCTCAGACTGTATAGATTAGAGACAATTAAGAACTCGGACTGTATAGATTAGAGACAATTAAGAACTCGGACTGTATAGATTAGGCACAATTAAGAACTCGGACTGTATAGATTAGGCACAATTAAGAACTCGGACTGTATAGATTAGGCACAATTAAGAACTCGGACTGTATAGATTAGGCACAATTAAGAACTCGGACTGTATAGATTAGGCACAATTAAGAACTCGGACTGTATAGATTAGGCACAATTAAGAACTCGGACTGTATAGATTAGGCACAATTAAGAACTACTGTAGGACTGCAATGATCGGACACAATCAAGAAATAGAGCTGTAAAGGACTGTAAAGATTTTGGAATATACTGTAAAGATTGGGCTCAATCAAGTACTAGGACTGTAAAGATTGGCCTTAACCAAGAAATAGTTTCCAAATTGTGTTACAGATTGTCACAAAATTACACAATGGAATTAAACTAAAATCAGTGAGTGTTGCTTACTGATAGTTTTGCTACATTTGTGGAAGGTGGAAATCTGTATAAATTTCATTTTCACAGAGGCTTGCCTTTAATAGTCCTGGTTCCCTCTCTGTGCCCTCACTGTATTTGGAGCTCCTCCTGACAGCAGGTGGGAGTGTAAATAAGAGCCATAGGGAATAGGTCAGCCACAACCATCCAAAGTTTTAAGATGAACTGAGCTAAAGCTAAATATAGTTCTCTGTTTCCTGGTGTGACATAGATGTGTGTTCTGTGCTCATTAGTTGCCTCATTTTAACCCTTTGCAGTGGGCGAGGCTAGAAACCTGATCCCGATGGACCCTAATGGATTGTCTGACCCGTACGTGAAGCTTAAGCTTATCCCCGACCCAAAAAACGAGACCAAACAGAAGACCAGGACAATCCGCTCTTCACTCAACCCCACCTGGAACGAGTCCTTCACGTTGTGAGTGAAAACCAACCAGCCCATTTAACACATTAAGGCCAAGTCATCATGAAAGAATGTACAGTACACTTCTAGTGTACTTTGTTTACACTATATGTACATGTGTCATGAATTCTAGGGCGGTATCGATATCTCAAAGTACTGGACACGGACAAGATACTTACTACCACAGGGTTAAAGACTCAATCAGCCATGTTTTAAGTGCTGCTTATGTATGTATTTGTATCCCTTTGTGTGTTTGTGTGTGTGTGTGTGTGTGTGTTGGCAGTAAGCTGAAACCAACAGATAAGGACCGCAGGCTTTCTGTGGAGATTTGGGATTGGGACAGAACCACTAGGAATGACTTCATGGGTTCAATGTCCTTTGGAGTATCCGAGCTTATAAAGTGTTCAGCATGTGGATGGTGAGGACAGTGTGTGTGTGTGTGTGTGTGTGTGTGTGTGTGTGTGTGTGTGTGTGTGTGTGTGTGTGTGTGTGTGTGTGTGTGTGTGTGTGTGTGTGTGTGTGTGTGTGTGTGTGTGTGTGTGTGTGTGCGCACCTCCTCATTCAATCCTGTTAATGAATATAATTGTGTACAATAATTTTAGCATCTCATCCTATCAGTTGAAGTGTGAAGTGTGCGTCTGAGAGACTTGTGGCAGACAGAGACGTGTGTATGTTTATCCTGTTGCTCAAGCCTTTTTGATTATAAAGTGCTGTGTGTGTTTGTACTAGGTTTAAA
The DNA here is from genome assembly GCF_022655615.1 of Tachysurus fulvidraco. NCBI lineage: Eukaryota > Metazoa > Chordata > Actinopteri > Siluriformes > Bagridae > Tachysurus > Tachysurus fulvidraco. The sequence goes on from NC_062522.1 coordinate 28,574,605, forward strand.
CTGTTGAACCAGGAAGAGGGCGAGTATTACAGCGTGCCCATTCCTGAGGAGGATGATGGAAACGTGGAGCTCAGGCAGAAGTTTGAGGTGAGAACTGATCGCTCTACTGCTTTGGTTATCTAACATTTATCTGTCCACGAGTGCAGTCCAGAATGAAATATTTCTTTCTTTCTCAAATTGGTTTAATGGGTCTGACATCTTACTGTAGATGGAAAAATGCAGAAATGTGAAAGCCAAGTGATATCCGATACTGGTATTAAAATCTAATTCAATCCAGTTTTATGTATAAAGCATGTTTAATAATAGACAATGTCACAAAACAGCTTGAAAGAAATCCAGATATTGATTTGGATCCCAGAGGAAACAGAGCCAAGGAAATGCTTCATGGACTTTTATTGGCTCTCTTATTCTGGTTCTCATAAATGACTTAAAAAACACAACACTAACAGGCTACTGTTATTTTTTTATTTTTTTTGGACTGTGGGCCACTGTGTAAGTTTTGTTTGCCTCTTTGCCCTTTGGAATATATTGTGAACCCCTTATATATTAAGTGCATAAAATGCATAATTATTGAATAATATTACCAACTTAGCTACTCTCTTTCTTTCCTTTCACCTACTTGAAAGTTTGCAATTCGCATCATTTGTATTCATTTCACCAGAGTTTGGTTCTTTAGTTTTCCTCAACAGATAAAAAATCTTACAGTGTATGTATCTAACTAAGAAAAGGTCCAATAAAACTGGCTAGCAGATTGAAAAACGTTGCCTTTCCGAATTTGCAGTGTTGCTAAGCCTGTTCTTGGACAACACGAACTGATCTTGATGTGGTCTTCTGCTGCTGATGTTTACTCCCTTCAAGATTTGTACATTCTCAGATGTTCAGTTGTACAGATTCCTTATTTGAGTTACTGTACATGTATATGTGAACCAGTCTGGCCTTTCTCCTCTGTGACCAACAGAGCCAACAGAACTATCGCTCACTGGATGGTTTTTTTTTTTTTTTTTTTTTTTTTTTTTTTTGGTTTTTTCACCATTTTGGGAATTTTTTTCACCAGCTTGTGTGGTAGCAACATCCAGCCAAGGACAGAGTCACAAAGATCATTTTTCCCCCATTCTGTTCTTTCATGTAAATATTAACTGGAGCGCTTGACCCGTATCTGCAAGATTTTATGCGTTGGGCTGATGCCATGTGATTGGCTGATTGGATAACTGAATATACACAAGTGAAAAGGTATGTCAGTTAAAGTGAACAGATTTATTCTGCTCAAGCATCATGTGTCAGACCGAGATTGTTATACTTTATGTTTATTTATTTATTTCTTTATTTATTTATTTCCAAATTAAGACGATTCTACAGTTTTTGGCTATGAAACTGATCATAAATCTGTGAACCTTATCATTAGAGGTTATATCATCATGTTATGACTCGGTGGTTTAGTGGTAAGCACATTTGACTTGTACCTCCAGGGTTGGGGGTTTGATTCCTGGGTCTGCCCCCTGTGTGGTATTTGCATGTCTTGGTTCTTTGAGGGTTTCCTCTGGATACACCAGTTTCCTTCCCCAGGCCAAAGACATGCATAGTAGGTCCATGGTGTCCTACTTTCTTATGCACTGAGTCCCCTGGCATTGGCTTCGGGTTCCTTATGACCCCGTGTATGATAATCAGTACAAAAAAAAAAAACAAGTCCAACAAAGCAAATGATATCATTGTTTTTGTTTGTTTGTTTTTAAACAAACAGTATTTTGTGATGCGCAAAAAAAAAAATCCAATTGCCGTTTCTATCTTGTTCACTTTCATCATTTTTATCTGCGCTACGTTTCTTTAGTTCTCATTTAACTTGGAGAAAGTAAACTGAAGACTAATTTATTTGTCTGAGTTCCTCAAGGAAAAGCTATTTATCCTGGCAGAATCGTTTTTCATCATCTGTAACCGCGAAGCTAAGAAAGGCTATTAATCATGCAAGCGCAAGTTGGTTGTTATTCCTCGTCGTTCTTCTGTGTGAATTTTTCAGGCTCGCGTAGGTTTGTTTTCCATCAACGTTAAACAATGACGCTGCATTTAATATTTCATCTGCGCAGAGTAAACATCGGCTGGGAGTAGACATATTGAACATGAAGATAAATGCATGTATTATCTAGAAATGACTAAGGCATGCGGTTAGAGTTACTGAAGTTAGTGCGGCGACAAACACGATACAGCGTGTCGTGTTGGTGCTGTTTTCATTCTCTCTTCTTGTTGTGATTCAAATTGGAGCAGTAATGCATTTTGTTTTTGTGTGTCAAATTCTACAGCAGGAGCTTTATGTAGCCGATCCCTCCAAAAATCCAAGACCACCGCTACGATCTGCGTTGTGTTCTGTGTGTAGATGAACTGAGAAACTGAGTCCTCTGCTGATCTGGAGAGTTTATTGGCCTGACTGCATGGAATGAACAGAGTACAGCATTGAAATCTGTGTATTTTGTCTTCTGGAATTTTATCACCTGTACACATTCACAGGCTAACACTATTCTTCTCTAAAACTACTTAATAATCTACTAAATCTTATCCATGCATGCATGCATAAAAAGCTAACCAAGACAACCAAACACTTTAACAGTAACAGAACAGTTGCATATCATACACTTACAGTATTTTCCGCACCATAAGGCGCACCGGATTATAAGGCGCAGTCTCAGTTACGGGTCTATTTCTGTACTTAACCCATACATAAGGCGGTGCGCCTTATTATTATAAGGCGCATACTAAAACATACGGTCTACAAAAAAAAAAGGTAACAGAAGCAAAACAGTGAGTTTAGTTGAACTTTATTCTACTATTTAACAATACACACACATTATTTTTTAATCGATCTTCTCCCACAAATCAATCAACGTCCTCATCTATTGTGTCTTCTTAACTTGGCGCAGTACATTTTCTTGCTGCCTCCACTTCCGAACCACAGATACATTGATGTTGAATACTTTCAGCTGCTCTATTCCCATTTACAACCGTGTAACTGATAGCCTGTAGTTTGTATTGTGCCTCGTAAGCATCTGATTTTTATTGGCGGATGGCAAACCAACTTAAGGAGCATTTAAGGTGCCACCTACTGGACTGGAGTGTGGAGCGCAAAATACTTAGGAAGAAACAAATGTTGTTTTGTAACATACCGGTAGTTATAGGCATGGCGGAGGTAAGCGTACGTACTTTACGTATTACGTAATGTTCTCTGATTGGTTTATCGCTGCCAGCGTACGTAGTGTATGTATTACGTCCCTGTGTTAGCGGGAAATGGTCGGACAGTCAATCAAGCGGAGCGCTTACTAAAGTCGCACAACATTTTTACAGATTTTTGGAGGCGCACCGGATTATTAGGCGCACGGGCGATTTTTTGAGAAAATTTAAGGCTTATAGGTGCGGCTTATAGTGCGGAAAATACTGTAATACAACTTTTTAATACTTTTAATCTTTTTTTTTTTTTTTATCAAAGAAACACCGCTAAACGCTAACATTTCCTCTGCACGCTTAATGACTAATTAATAACTAATATAATTCAATTAAAACATTCACTAATCGCAGGCAATGTAAAATAAATAAAAAAAATAAAAGGCATTTTTAGTGGAATGCACTAATTCATGGCACTATGTACCTTAATGAATATTAATATCCCTACATTTACACGAGTCCCGAAACTCGTTTATCTTTTGCAAATATATGACGTAACCACATGTGCCGTTATTTACCATATCTACGTTATATTAAAAAAAATTGCACATGATACTGTATGTTTCACAGTCTTCCTCTTTTGAATTAATAATGTACATTTCCACTTAAATCCGATACTGTCGAATTTTTAATTCGGTGTTTTCCAGTCCGGTTCTCAGTGATTCTCCCTTTTTTAATAAAACCTAAATTAGTTTTTAGCAGTGTGAACACCGGATTCATGGTCTGAAGATGCATGAAAGGATTCATAATCATTAGATCCAGTTAAATCCAGTTAAGGTAAAGAGACACCGATGATACTGTATGTGCTGCAAGTCTAAAGCTGTGTCCCAAATAATTACTACACACTATGCACTTACACTACACACTATAACACTCTACTGTCTCGTGGATGCATTTTAGAAGGGTTGGATTGTCTCAAATGGAGCATTTAACACACAAAATGGTCTATTAACATACTGGTATGTTATACCATGAGAACTCAAGAAATCGAGCACAAACAATAGGACGTCGCTCGCTTAGGCAGAATAAAGTGAATTAGTAATTTTTTAAAAAATAAATCAATCAGTGTTCAGTAATTTATGAGTAATTTTCCACTACGTAACAAAGCTTTGTACAGTATGATAAGTAAATGAAGTGTTTAACATTCCACACTTTTTTTTTTAAATAACCGTATCATCCAGGTCCTTCTTCATCCTTGATTTTTCAGTGTGAACACATTACATTACTCACACTATTTGTACTATACAAAATCGGCATAGAATAGTGCACAGATCGTGTTAATCTTTACGCTAAAAATCGAATGTACCGTAGATCCTGTACTTGGTTGTCTAAACAATATATTAGAAAAAAAAGTGCAAGCATTCAGAAAATTCTAACAGGAAGAGACAGAAAACTCTAGCATACAGTATCTCCACATGTAAGCAGCAAGGCAATATTCATGTGCTGCTGACTTCATTCAGCCAACTTCCTTACACTGTAATGGACCTTAAGAACTGTTGAAAAAAGTATGGGATTTCCTTATGGTAAATAAAACATGATTAAGTGCCTTTAAATTGAAGAAAATGTAATGTACAGAGAGTGAGAAAAAGCTCTGATAGTAGAATAAAGCACAATTTAATGCCCTTCAGGTGCCACATACGGCACATATACTGTACATAGATGATCAGATTAATAAAGAATCAACAAATTCACTGAATGAATCATCGTCAGTTTTTGTTTTGCTTTCATCAGGTTTTGCACACGCAAGCATATTTATACTGTAGAGCGCTTCAGCTAAGAGAAACAGCAGAGGTATGGACCGTGTTTCTGGAGAAACCCTGTATTAGTAGAAGCATCTGTGTGAACAGACTTTATAACACTTCTCTAGCTGGAGGAACTAGCAATAAAGGGTTATGTAATGACTTGCTATCTAATGCCCAGGCCTGAATGGAAAAGGGTAATGCAGAGTGCTTATGGAGCTTCAAATGTCAACACAATGCTATCTAGGTAAACACACACACACACACACACATGGTATTGCCCCATCACATGTTGCATTTAGGTTGTTGCTACACAAAGAGGAAATTTTCAAGAGATAAGAACTATAATTTTCTGTAGTGTTTTTTAAAGGTTCTACAAAAAGGTTCTTTTAAAGGTTCCTACAATGTTTCGCAAACCTGTTACCATGTGTTAATATTCCTACGACTACAAATATCGTAGAAACGTTCCTAATGTTACATTTTCTTCACTTGTACATTTGGTGCATTATCAGGCAGCGTTCACGACCGTAACGCTGGTGAAATTGATTTCTATTAATCTCTCTGATGGGGTCATAACACTTCAAATCAACGTGTCTTATTCCAAATTGTGGCTTTTTCCAAAAGAGTTCTCTGAGGAAGGTTAATCTGTCTGAAACTTAAAGATGTTTCAAGGTTTTAGTGTCGGCTGAATGGACCTTTAAGGGTGTGTGTGTGTTTTCTCGCCTGCCTGTTTCCATGGCAACACAGCAGTCCCCGTACTTCCTTCCGAGTACACGCTCGTGCATTCCTTTCACATCAGAAGAACATACATAACAGACATAAACACACGTCATGACAGATGCGTAACGGTTAACTACACACGACCGTCACAAGGGATTTATTTAACCAGAGATGCAGATTAAAATGCAATACGCTGCATACCAAACAGGAAACTTGATTAATTTTAAATTCTATGTTGGAACAAATGAATAGCTATGAGATTTCTTTAGTTACTTCAGGTCATTTGGTTGCACTACAAAAATGGGGATTGCTTTCTTCATAGGTACCACGTAGAACCTCAGAACTGTTAATTATTTAAAAAAAAACGTATTGTGTGGGAATGCGTATCATTGACACGTGAGGAAAATGAAAGCCATATTTCAGTGGAATGGTGAGAAACATTTCCAGATCAATACGTTTGTCGGAAAGAAAAAAAAAACACTATCACCAGAAGATGTCCACTAGATGTCCACTAGATGTCAGCCTTTGCATTGGAAGTGTTCCATGAACAAAGTTCCATGAACAAAGAGCTCCTGAAAGTCTAAAGGCATTCAGCTGTGAGATGCAAGCCTGATGTCTTGTTTAGAATTCTTGACTCCGATTGGTCGGTTTCTCTAGTAACTACTCACTGGCTGGGACGTATGGATGTACAGAGAAGTTCATGCATCTGGATATTTATTTTGTATTAAAGATCAAATTGTGTGTGTGTGTGTGTGTGTGTGTGTGTGTGTGTGTGTGTGTGTGTGTGTGTGTGTGTGTGTTTATATGTGTACAATTGTCCTGTGATTGCAGGGTAAAACAATAGAAGACCATAAAAAGGTGAGAGTGTGTGTGTGTGTGTGTGTGTGTGTGTGTGTGTGTGTGAGAGAGAGAGAGAGAGAGAGAGAGAGAGAGAGAGAGAGAGAGAGATGGAGTTTGTGCTGCTTGGTTTGGTCTTGGGTTCGAGTTCAGCCTGATCTGCATCATGATAGCAAACAGGTTGCGACCTCTGCTTTAACTGCCTTACTAATCAAAACACTTTACAGCTGTTACAACCTCTGCTAGAGACCAGAGATCTTCATCTATGTGAGTTAGAGTGAGTGAGTGAGACACAAAATGTCATGTTGTCATGTCATGTGTTAGTTTGTGGCTGTTTGCGATCCTGCATGGCCTCTCAGGGCTTTCTGGCTGCCCTTTTTTGGAGCTTTCTACTTTCTGCACGTCGAGGTTAAAAGCAGCAGTTGCTTGGTATTACTCTTAGCATCGGTGCTGAGATCCAGATGGCTTCCACAGACAATGACCCGTTGATGAGGCTGTTTACCAACACACTAATAATGGCATTGAATCAGTACGGTGTGTAAATGTCTGCTGCCTGACAGGTTCATTTCTTTCCCTGCCGAACGCCGCCAGCACAAGTTCACTGTAGATTAAAGACGTTAAAGTCTTTCAGCAGTGACATTTAGAGCAGCTAGAGAAAAATCCAGAGATCTTATCTGTTGTTAGAATCTGTCCAGGATTTTGTGAATTTCTTGTCATCACAGAAATGAACGCAAACTCAATCAAGCTCTGTAATGTTCTGAGGAGCTTGTGATTTTTCAAAATGGCGCATCCAGCTGAAGCCTTCTTCGTTTTAAGTGCATCGTACATAAGTACAGCTATAAGAGAAAGAGAAAGGCAATAGGGGAGACCAGGGACAGTTGTAACAGGGGGCGGTTGTAACACCTTGAATTCCTCCAATCAGAAACAACCTAGAGTGATGACACTCACCGTGCACATGCTCAGTTAATTTCCCTCCATTTTTGCCATAAAGGGAGCCACATTTGAATCTTCCTGACGGAGTTACAGTATCTACAAAAGATTGTTTTTGAGGTAAAAAAATTGCTTTTTTTGTAATTCTTTGTACTTTTTTTGCACTTTTTTTTGTACCGTTATAGGATCAAATGTCTATGAGTTCAAACAAGTATTATTAGAACCACTATTTTGTAAGCTAAAAATATAAATGGCTAACAAGCGTCAAACTAGCAGTCAAGCTAGCTCACATGAGATGACATGCGTTACAACCGTCCCTGTACACTGGGACGGTTGTAACAGTGGAGAGACTGTATTAAAATCAATTTTGCAACCTGTACATGTTTTGTAAAACCACCTAAATACATTGTTTCAGCAGTTGACAGATTGAAGTTTATAATATAACAAATTGGTTATTCCAGTAAATATGTTTTTGATGTATTGCTAAAAATTGCAAAAAGTGTTACAACTGTCCCTGGTCTCCCCTACAAGTTAAATTACTTGATGAAAGGATTCTTGAATCTGAGGAGTTTTTAAGGGACAATCCAGTCAGAGAATGTTATTCACCTATACATCCGTGATTAGCCATCAGGACTGGTCCATTGTGGTATGAATTCCCAACGGTAGCATGACGTACTGTACAGTATTTGTGGACTTTGTCTAGTACCAGGCATTAAACATGAAAACAGCACAACACACACAACAATACAAAACTGTGAATTCTGCTTGCACCAAATGTTCCTTTAATACAAGCAAGAGTGTGGGACTGTCTCTGTGAAATCGTTTCCTTGCCTAAACAGTATAAAAAGATTGGGAAAAGGAACGAGGAAGGTTTTAAAATAAGAATTTGAAATACATGGCTAATGTCTATGTATCTAGACAAGGTGAAGCCTAAAGGATCTGGGCTTGATGATTAAGAGAAAAGAACTGCAACAATCCACACACCTTGAGCCATAAAATTGATTCAGAAGCAAAAAATATAAGGATACGGACATCAAACCACGGATGTATCGAATGAAATCCTGAAATCGTCCATGGGTCTGGAGTCCAGTGTTGCCCTGTGTGTGTCCCAACACAGGAAAGTGTAAAGGCGAGTATGGGTGGTGATGTGGAGATGCTGAAGCTTCAGTCTTTCATTCTAAATATTTTAGCTTAAGACTAGACTCAAAAAGCAAATGTTCTGCCTGCCAGTCTGTGTTGCACTACCACATTGTCTTTGCATCCAAAATGCATCCTTGTCTGCTCGGATTAACCCCGAGTTAAAGTTTTTTCAATGAGTTTCTTCCATTTGTTGAATCTCATTATTGTCTCATTATCAATATAAATACAACCAATAAAATGCATTTGCCACTTAGAGATCAGTATGAGTTTGGAAAAATGGCTAGATGTCAATCGTATGACATACTGTACCATCCTAAATTAGCATATGCAACTAGTAGGTAGAATTGGCACTAACAATCAAGTTATTTTTCAGTTCAGGTTGAATTTTCCTTCACGCTTAAAAGGAGTGGTTCTATATAGAGCCTAATATGGTTCTATTATCTGCGCCATACAGTATATGGAAACCCAAAATATATAATGGTTTTTTATAGAATCGTTTTTGAATGGATTATTTAAAAGAACCCAACGGGGCTTTTCAGAATGGATGCTTCCTTTTTATCATAAAAAAAGGTTATTATTATTATTATTATTATTATTATTATTATTATTATTATTATTATTATTATAAATGTATTTAAGCAAAAATAACATTACGTCCTGAAAAAATAGAAAAGGGTTGGGGGTTCGATTCCCGCCTCCGCCTTGTGTGTGTGGAGTTTGCATGTTCTCCCTGTGCCTTAGGGGTTTCCTCCGGGTACTCCGGTTTCCTCCCCCGGTCCAAAGACATGCATGGTAGGCTGATTGGCATCTCTGGAAAATTGTCTGTAGTGTGTGAGTGAATGAGAGTGTGTGTGTGTGCGCCCTGTGATGGGTTGGCACTCCGTCCAGGGTGTATCCTGCCTTGATGCCCGATGACGACTGAGATTGGCACAGGCTCCCCGTGACCCGAGGTAGTTCGGATAAGCGGTAGAAAATGAATGAATGAATGAATACCCCCTCCTTCTAAAATGTCTTTTCAAAACATCTCACAATGTTAGCTACATTGATTAGATCACAAAAAAGCACTGGCACTTTGAATGTCTCTTCGTGTTATAGAACCGTTTTTAATATAAAAGCCTCATCGCTCCTCGCAAGTTCTACGTACAGTAGGGCTTTTTTTTTTTTTTTTTTTTTTTTACGGGGTACTATGTATTACTTCCCATTTGGTGAATCTTCCTGTCATCTGCTAAACCCTCCTCCTGAATGTAAAGACAACTCACATCCCAGGTGTCAGTGGATGTCAACAAGAGCACCACAGGGTAAATCTGTGTACCAACGTTTTAGTTCGTCTAATCAGACCATTTCCTTGATCACGCATGAATGAGGTGAGTTAGGATAATATATGAATTCAGCTGATTTCTCTGTTTTTTTTCTCTGTACACTTTTTTATGTACGCAGAAAGCTAAGCTTGGTCCTGGTAAGAAAGCCGTCACCCCAATTGATGACAACGCTAGTGTGCCCTCCGTTAATCTCAACGAGGTCAAACTCACCGATTTTAACTTTCTGGCCGTGTTGGGGAAGGGCAGCTTCGGGAAGGTTAGTACAGAAAAATGAAAACTTCATCATGCACAAAATTGAGATATACAGTATGCAGGCCGACTTTGTCACAAAAACGCATCTATTGAAAATGAAAATAGAGAGGTAGGAACTTGGTAAGAGCTTGAGGTACTGTAGCAATGTTCAAACAGGTCTGCTTCTCCCTAGCCACGAGATCTTTAATTTGAAAGAATTATTGGCAAACACTGCAGTGCAATCATCAAATATTAGCTGTCTGATGCTATTGAATCTTCAGTGGACATTAGCTGTGTACAGTAAGCAACCAGACCTGGATGTTCCATTACTATTGTTTTGGTCACCGTCCTTGGTTCTGGTCTGGTACAGTATGTCTTACTCATGTACACCGAACATGACTAAGTCTATGCTGTCTCTTACATCAGGTGATGCTAGCGGAATTAAAGCTCACAGAAGAACTGTATGCTATAAAGATCCTAAAGAAAGATGTAGTGATCCAGGACGATGATGTGGAGTGCATCATGGTGGAGAAGAGGGTGCTGGCACAGCAGGACAAACCCCCGTTTCTCACCCAGCTCCACTCCTGCTTCCAGACTGTGGTAAGATTCAAAGAATTGCCCTATTTTCACCTGAGGGTGGTCTGTGGTCAAAGGGGTGAGAGGGTGATTGCAGGTAAAGGAGCATTGGGGGGAAGGCTTAAATAGGCATTGCCTGTAAGCTCAGGGTATTTGAACATAAAGGATATTATGTAAAAGCCATTCACCTTTTACCACCAAAGAACTAGAACTGTGCTTTTAACATTGCATTTAACTTTTACCCATAAAAGAGTTGAAAGAATTAAGTTGCGTTTCTTTTAGTCTCTAATTGGTGCCAAAACTAATTTGACTTGCAGGCAGCATCAGCAGCAGTGCTCACACTGTGATAAATCAGGACAAAGGCAGAATTAAAAAAAAAAAAACATTTAAAAACCACCCGTAAAAAGAAAATGTCTGATTTTGAAGCTGTTTATGGCATCAACAAAGAACAAAGCAACATTAAAAGCATATATTTAATTTTTCAAAAACAGTAACAATGTTTTAGATCACAATCACGCCCAAACGGACAGAAATGCTATCACTCGTTTGTTTTTGTTTTTTATTGTTTTAATGCTTTACATATTTCCTATCTGGACCAAGATCCCTTTAATGTTTAATTGCTCGATTTGTGTGCGCATCTGTGGGAGTCTAGATTGACGTGTGGGTGTTTACGCTGTGCCTCTCCATCTGTCAGTCACTGCAGGCTTCGGCGTTGCTCTAAATTAAAGCATGATGATGGTGCCCGGTCTCTCCTAAACAAACCAATCCTCTGCCAAATTGTTTTTGAAAATCCCATTTTATCTCTCTGAAATGTCAGATTTAAATGAGCTCTCAATGTAGGCATCTTGATTTGGGTTTGAAATGTTTTTTTTTTTTTTCCAACATTTCTTGAGAGGATTGAGAAGAATAAGTGCCTCAAGTAAGGTCTGTAATATATGTCCATATTAAACATTTTTGTTAGATGTGTGTGAAGATGGTGGTTAAGCATGATGGGATTTATTTAATCACTAATTTATTGAATTAACCTATAAATACACTTCATTAGTAACCACACGCACATGTGCACCCATTCACTCATCGACACACTCGTTCTTTGCTGGTCTCAGCTAGGTCTTTATTGCTACGGTGATAGATGAAGATGACTCGTTCTCTCTTTCTCTTTTAGGACCGTCTTTATTTTGTGATGGAGTTTGTGAATGGTGGTGACCTCATGTATCACATTCAGCAAGTGGGCAAATTTAAGGAACCTCAGGCAGTGTAAGTGTAAGCTGTGTGTTTGAAGTATGATGCATGTAATAAGCAAAAAACCTCAACATTAACTGTCGTTTCACCCAAACAACGGCCTCTACAGAAAAAGATGGATGTTTATTAATGCCCGTATCATCAATGATAACCTTATGGCTGTCATGGAGGTCCATACATGTCTGATACAGTGATTATCAAACGTGCTTACATGTTTTTATACTTGTCAAAATGACCTCTGACTGAAATGTACAGTACCTCAGTCGTTAGAATGGCGTGAGAAAGGTTTTGAACACAGAGAGTTTGTTACAGTATGTTTTCGTCTTGTTTAAACCTTATCCTTCTCACAGATTAAACCAAATGATAATGAAGTTATTATATGAGAAAATCTCTATCTTTGTGGACTGCTTACTTTCATATCTAAACTAAACATCACAGGTGGACTTGAAGAGCTTTAAGCTCATGGTCTGTAAGCCGAAAATAAAATGTCTGTTTAGACTTTGATTATTGAGTAGATTATTGTGGTTAAATAAATGACATTTCTTTGTTCTAAACATTAAATATTCATAATAATTCCTTTTTTATTCACTTATATTACAGACTGAGCATTGGTTAGTTTTTCAAATGAATTTTAAATAAGACCATTTAACAAAATGCGAGCTGGCATTGCATCTGTTTTAATGCCAGGATCACGTCTATTCAGTCAGATCTGAATAGAATAAATATTCAGATCTTCTCTGAATAGAAGATATTTTTTTTGGATCATTAGCATGTCTTTGTGTGATCAGTAAGTCTAATCCGAACAAAATAATTTGGGTTCCGTGTTTACTTTTGCCTCACTGGCCAAGCCAGCTCACGGACAAAGCAAGCTATTCATAATAATTACTTCTTTGAATGGGGAAATTGACCAAAAAAAAAATTCCTTTCCAAAATCATGTCATAAAGACCTCTGATTTGGCTGTGATTACCTCAGGGCATGCTTCGCAGAGAAGCTGTGGATGATTGCTGCTATAGTTGAACAGAATGAGATTTATTGTTGTGTCTGTCATTGCAGGTTTTATGCAGCAGAGATCGCTGCCGGGCTGTTCTTCTTGCACAAGAAGGGAGTAATATACAGGTGACAAAGCAAGCACACACATACTGTAGTTCAATGTGTTTTATGCCTCAGCAAATTGCTTATTAATGTAGCTAAGCTATAATGCTTCAAATAAAAGCTGTATTGTGTTGTGTGTAAATTTGGAAACAACCTCTTTTTATATCAAATTCTGAATATGTATGGGTGAAAGTGTATATCTCCTTGTCTGAGCATGATTTTAATAACCCCTGCCATCAATTGCAGTATTTTCTAGAACTCAAATTTCCTGTGCCTAAGTTGTGGAGGTAATGCACCTCTTTCTTTAGTTCCCTTATCTCCAGCTATAACACCACCACAAACCACGTTCTGGTGTGTGTGTGTGTGTGTGTGTGTGTGTGTGTGTGTGTGTGTGTGTGTGTGTGTGTGTGTGTGTGTGTGTGTGTGTGTGTGTGTGTGTGTGTGTGTGTGTGTGTGTGTGTGTGTGTGTGTGTGTGTGTGTGTGTGTGTTCACCTGAACTCATTTGATCTGTGTCTCCTGTTCTTACAGCTGTTCTGCTCATTTCAGTTCTCTTTAATTCCCATCTGCTCAGTAGACCTAGGGAAATAGAGCACGAATACAGTCCCTGTTACACTCAGACATCAGCAAATATATGACCGTCTGTCTTTAAACAGCCAGAGAGAGAGAGAGAGAGACAGATTTATTATGCCTTTTAGCAGATGCACATTGGATGTCCTCTGTGCACTCTGTCAAAAACTTTTTTATTTAATGCATAATTTCATTACTTTTTTTTGCAGCAGAGGCATACTCAATCAAAGCCAGAAAGAGACTTCAGATATTTAAACTTGCAATTATGCAAAAGCTCTCATAAGAATGGAGTTTAAGGAATGATCTTTTCTGCTAATGTTAGCAATCATGACACAATCTGACACATTTTCTAAGAGGAATTATATAAATGTCAATAATAAATATAATAAGTAATAATATATTGTCATAATCTTAGCTGCTATTGGCTGCTAGTTAGCTAGGCTGAGATACTCTGAGAGGATTTCTGTGAGGAATTAAACTCAGTAATATATATTAATATTCGTAAACCTTAACTGCTATTGATCGCTAATTAGCTGTCAAGAAATAGGATTTCTGAGAGGATTCTGTAAGTTATTCATAAGATTTCCTTATCGTCACTGCTTTTGCTAGCCAGTTATCTATAATAAGACTCATAGGATTTGTCAGAGGAATTTACGTCGATCAATTTTCAGTCTTCCTTTTTAATGCTAACTAATTACCTATCATAATACAGTCAAGATATCTGAGAGGATTTTCAAGTCATATTTTTAAACTCTCTAATAGTAGGTAGTTAGCTAACATGAGACAGTCTGAAAGGATTTCTGACAGAAATGTAACAAATAATCAGACGTTTAATTAACTTTCACTGCTATTTGCTAGTAGTCTATCATACAAAAGTCTGACAGGAATTCTCTGACAATTCATATTCATACATTGTCATAATCATCAATGCTAATGCTATCTAGCATGCTACTATTACCGTTTGCTAGTAATTCTGACTAATTATCTATAATGAGACAATCTGACATGGTTTTTGAGATCATTTTCAGTTAGCTAGTCAGTTTGACAGAAAAGTTGTTTCAAGTTATTCATACATTTATATAATCTTTGTTGTCAAGGCTAGCTAACAAGACATAGTCTGACTGGAGCACATTTTTGACCTATGTTTGTAAATATTTATGGCTAAAGATAGTTAGCTGGGTAACATAAGTAAACATTTAATTCAAAAACCTCATAATATTTTACACTAGCATGAAACTTGTGAATAAAACTAAAGATAAGCTACACTGCATCGCATTCTGTAACATAAACAGCACGGTTTTGATACTGCTCTGTGTAAATGATTCTGTATGTCTACATTCTTTCAGAGACCTGAAGTTAGACAACGTGATGCTGGATGCTGAGGGACACATCAAGATTGCAGACTTCGGTATGTGTAAGGAGAACATGTATGAAGGTGTAATGACGCGCACATTCTGTGGAACACCTGACTACATCGCCCCGGAGGTGAGGAACTGAGGGTTCACGACACCTTTTCAGTATTGTGTCTCAAATCATTGCCATGTTCTACATTGTCGTAAAATAACTCAGGATTTAACTAGGATAAATAATAATTATGCATCTCAATGACTTCCTAATGCAGGGAACAAATGTGTGATTTATAATACCGTACTGTAGTTATTGTTTATTTTCTCTAAACTATCAAATCTCTAAATTAGTTTAGACCTGGAAAGATAGTTTGTAGGCTGTAGAGCAATCTTCTAATTTGTACTGGCCTTTGTATTACAAAAACACACTGCACTGCACACGAAGGAGAGAATGAGTGAGTGAGTGAGTGAGTGAGTGAGTGAGTGAGTGAGTGAGTGAGTGAAAGAGTGAGTGAAAGAGTGAGTGAAAGAGTGAGTGAAAGAGTGAGTGAAAGAGTGAATGAATGAGAATCCCTGAGTGTATAAGTTAGTGAATTATTTATATGATTGAGCGAATGTATGAATGAAAGTGAGTAAATGATTTGTGAGGTAATCATTTGTGAGTGAATGAGTGATGTGAGTGAATGAATGAGTGAATAAATGAGTGATGAGAGTTCCTGAGTTTATAAGTGAATCATTTATATTATCGAGTAAGTGTATGGTTGAGAGAGAGCGAATGAGTGATGAGTGAATGATTGAGTGAGAGAGTGAGTAAATAATTTGTGAGTGATGTGAGTGAGTGATGTGAATGAATGAATGATTGATGAGAGTCCCTATAAGTGTATAAGTGAATTATTCAAGATTGAGTGAGTACAGTAAGTGATTGAGTAAGTAAATGATTTGAGAGTGATTGAATGATTTATAAGATTGAGAGAGTAAATGAATAAGTGAGCAATGAAGTAAGCCAGAAAATGATAAGGGCAGATATATATAAATACATATAATAGGTATAATATGCACAGGTATATGCACAAGTATAATAGATAACAAAAACAAACGTGTTATTTCCCCACACTGCATACAGTATATGTAGCCAAAATGACTGAAAGCAAATGATAAAATGAAGAAAAAGTGAGAAAATTAATTATTGATATGAGTAAGAATATGATTTGAGTGAGTGAGTGAGTGAGTGAGTGTGAGTGGGTGAGTGTGTGAGTGAGTGAATGTGTGAGTGAGTGAGTGTGAGTGGGTGAGTGTGTGAGTGAGTGAGTGTGTGAGTGAGTGAGTGAGTGAGTGTGTGAGTGAGTGAGTGAGTGAGCGAGCTACTTCTGTATTTTCAACCACAGATGCCTCACAGTGGCAGATCTTTATCCGATTTGACAGACACACAAAATAGAGACACAAATACACACAAACATTGTTTCAACACATCTCTCAGACTCACACACACGTACGCACACACGCACACATTGAAGGAGATGTGGCCTCTGTGAATGTGGAGGTTAATTTATTCTTCCTGGATTGTAATATAGTCCACTGGGTTTTACACTCTCCAGAGAGCTGCAATCCACACCTCCAAAATCCACACCGAATCCCACAAACATACTTCTGGTTCTTCACCTCTGAGTGAGATTTGTTTCACCGTACGGTTTTATGTGGCTTGGATGTGTTTGTCCAGCACCCAGCATCACAGTGATGTACAGAAATCTACACTAAACCACCCCCCATACTATCCTGGGTGGTATGATCCAGATCTGTCACATGTTGTTAGTGTGACCGGACACAAACACTCATAATGTGCTGTTCTGTGGTGCCTTCTAGCCATGTGAGCCATATGTAAATCTGGGTTTGGGAACGAGGAAGAAACATGAAGGCAGTCGTGTCGCATTTCTGTGTAGCTCTGCATCTCTCTCTTAAACACACACACACATCTACGCATGCTCATGTCTGGCAGATTCCATTTTCTCACATGTCTATAACCGCATTTCAAATTTCCCTTAGGATGCATTTTAAGTGAAAAGTCTAATCCGGACATGGCTTTGTATCGATTTGAGAAGATGCGTTTTCAGCAATCGTCGGTCATGTTTTCCACACTTTACAACTTCTTTCTCTCTTTAGCTGGTGTTGTGTTCTTTATAGGTTCAGTGTTAATCCAATGCCCATAAAGGAGAAGATGTTTTATTAATAAAATAGAGAGTGGTGAGCTGTACTGTGCTTTGTTATTAGAGTCTGATATTAAAATAGTTAAAAATAATTAGAAATTTGAAGAGTAATCCACCTTAATGTAATTTGTACTTTATATGTGTATATATATAGTCTATATATGTGTGTGTGTGTGTGTGTGTGTGTGTGTGTGTGTTGAGTCTATAGTCTTATAGATTCATACTTTGTTTATGTTTTTCAGCTGCCGATGAAGTATTATAGATGTGTCATCAAAGAGAGATTAAATAAATTAGTCTGTTTTGCCATTCTTTGTATTTTTACCTACAGCCATCGGTGGTGCTGTTGTCCAATACAATCCATTTTAAACTGTTTGTTAACATCCAAGAAAATATAATACGGTTGCCAAAATTGTGCTGTTAGTTATAGCTTTTTACCTGGAATTTAGTGAACTATTTCTCGAAGGTGTAGAGAAGTAGAGAATATTCGTTTGATTTTGCAATTAATATAAGATGGCTTTATTTTAAATACATGCAGCCTCTAATCTACCTGTCTTAATATATTAATATACGTTTTATTTTTCTATGAAGTCTTATAGAACATTTTCTTAGAATTATCCTGGAAATGTGGGTTTGCCTCATGTCAAGAAAATTCCCACACTCATTTAAAACACACCCTTCATCTCTTTCCCTTTTGTATGCTGTCTCAAACTCAATGCACACACACACACACACACACAAACACACACACACACACACACAGAGCAACACAAGTTTTAACACACTCAGTAATGGAGCCGTATACTGTACTGTACGTTTTGGCTTGAAATGTTAGGGTCGAGTCAAAAAGCTTTTATTGTCATTTTCACCATACTTAGCTAACACAGTACACGGCATAAAGCTACATAAAACAAACACAGGGCTAAGGACTTAATTAAGTTGTCCTAGCCACATAAAGTGCATCGTATGCAACCTTGTGCAAACAGTGCAATACAAAAGACTACAGGACGAATACACAGAATAGCTCTGACCACTGTGCATACAGTACTGTATAATACAGTAAATCAGCAGGCTGCGTCGTCATGACTCAGCCGTGATATTATACATTCAACATGTCCAATGAGTTTCCTTTCATAAGCGGCCATGTTTGTGACAGATGGAAAGGAGCCTGTGAGCAACGATCGTCTTCCATTAAGTCCTTGAGGAACATTCTGCACATTCTATTTGCATTTGTGTCCTTAGGCAAAGGCAACTCAAGCCTCAAAAAGCCCTGGAATGACAGATTTAAAAGGAATCATGCTTCTAAATCTATAAACAAATCCATAAATACATTTATAGCTCCACAAATCTGTAAACACACAAAAATGTGTGTAATTCTAAATATACAGTAATTGCACACATATGAAGATCTCTTCTAAACCCTTAATACATGTTACAGTATGTGTTCTAACGTTGTATGGTAGAGATATACTTACAGGTTCTGCCATAATCCCAGGATACTTACAGCTCAAAACTGAGATTAAGGCATCAACATATATATATATATATATATATAATATTTGTTTGAAAGCTGGGTTTTCTGGAGAAAAATGTTCTAGTTAATATCTAAAATGCTTGAATATTTAAGCGGATATTTTAGATTAGATTAGATTAGATTAGATTAGATTAGATTAGATTCAACTTTATTGTCATTACACATGTACAAGGCAACAAAATGCAGTTTAGGTCTAACCAGAGTGCAATAGCAGCAAGTGCAGGATATGCAGTTTTTACAAGATTTAGATAAGTTAAATAAACTGGTCATATGGAAGTGATTTACAGATGTGTGTGTGTACTATGAACATAATATACAGATGGCAGATGGTTATAACTGAAATTTACAGAATTTATGTGGCATTCTTGTTATATGAATTAATATTTAGATTCGTTTTATGTAGAGCCAATACACTGCCACTAAAATGTTTTCAATGCACTCATTAATAAATGCAGAAATGCACTCATACATCTAACCTTCCTTCCTTACACACACACACACACACACACACACACACACACACACACACACACACACACACACACACACACACACACACTCGCACAGCTGTAAGTTCACAAAAAAGCCAATTAACACTCTAATCAGCCAGGACTTATTCACCACATGAACAATAAGATGTCAGTTATCAGTTATATCACACTAATGCCTACAGCTTCAGAGATAGTTCTCTAAGCATTTTATTTCATGGTTGAATACCCAATATATGAAGCAATAAATTGCACCATTCAATTTCTTCTCATCTCTGTCTTGACTCTGATAGGAAGCAGAAAAAGAATGATGTTTGGGGGGAAAATGAAGCATCTTGAATCCCACTGTCTGGTAGTCACCACATCATCATCATCATCATCATCACCTGCATAGATTTAAACTCGGATTAACTTTCTAATGTCACCAAATTTTCACACCTAAAATAAAATAGATGACTCACTGCATGTGCAAGACAGCCTCCAGCTACTTACAGTATGCGTATATATCAGCAGAGCAACTAAATGCACTCGTGACATACAAGCTAACAGATATGTAGCTAAATTAAAAATATATCCTGTGATCGCCGGAAGCAGATTTATACAATAAAATATTTCTTCATAGTTTCTAGCTTTTTGTATTCTGACCATCTGACTCCATACTCTACGTTGTTCAGGTCCCATGTTAACCTTGTTAAACCTTGGGGACAGTTCTGAATGCAGGTATTTTGGCTGGCACATACAAAGCGTTTCATCATGAACTCGCTTAATAAAAAGTGTCTAAACGGCCTTGTGTCTGCTGAGACCGGTTGGATAATTGCCATCACTGGCTTAAAAAATTGGGTAGAGCCTTACAAAGCTGCTTGTTTGCTCTGGCTGAAATCCCAGAACATTTAAATAGCAAGCAGACATTAATGATGAGGGAAGTTTGTAGTCTGCTTTCCATAAAACGTACTGTACAGACGTTATAAAGATCGCGATGAAAAGAAGTCACGGAGATTAAAAGGGAAAATGCAACAGAAACAGGACTGTAGAGCAAAGCCTGGGGTTTTTTTTTAATCAAAGGCTTAAAAAAAAAACAAAAAAAAACAGAAAGCATTTGTTCTGAGGAAAAAGAAGTCTGGGAACATAGCTGCCGATCTGATGTGAGATGGTTCCAGCTGTGGGAAAGAGACGTGGGGAACCTCAGCATGATTTTGCTTTAATTCTGGACACTATTAGCTGACCAGTCTGTGTTGATCTACTGGGGTTGTGTAACAACATTTCAACGGTCCAATGCCTTTTAGTGCATCATGTTGAAGTCTGTCCTTTAATGAACTAGTAGTAGTACAAAGATGATAAATCTAAACCCATTGCAATGTAATAGGCTTATTTTGATGTCACTACACACATTTTTCATTAAAACAGCTCTACAATACAGCTAACTGTGATGTTAGATAATTAATGTCTGTAGTTCCTCAGCACAATTTGCTAGGTCAGGCCCTGATCTACTCTCTCCTTTAAAAGAAAATGGGGAATTGGATCAACTGTTACCCAAAAAATAGATTTACTGGCACACTGGCATTTAGCAGGCACTTTTATCCAGAGGCACTTACATTTATATCATATATACAACTGAGCAGTTGAGGGTTAAGGGCCTTGCTCAGGGGACCAGCAGTGGCAGCTTGGTGGACCTGGGATTTGAACTCATGACCTTCTGATCAGTAATCCAACACCTTAACCATCCCTAAAATAATAAAATAAATTAATAAAATAATATCCATACTGTGGCAGGGCGGTGGTTTGAAACTGACGCTAATAAAGGTTTAAAGAATGATTAACATAGTGTGTGAGGAAAATAATGAGCTACACCCTCTGTAAGGTAAAAGACCCTGATGGTGTATAATTAACTGGCCAATAAGTCCCTGAACAATGCCCTTAACTCTCTCTGCTCCGGAGGCGCTCTCTGCTAGCTGCC
This sequence comes from Tachysurus fulvidraco, assembly GCF_022655615.1. NCBI lineage: Eukaryota > Metazoa > Chordata > Actinopteri > Siluriformes > Bagridae > Tachysurus > Tachysurus fulvidraco. Next base: position 28,595,724 of record NC_062522.1, read on the forward strand.
CCTGTGCTCTGACCCCAACTTCCTAAGCTGGGACTGGGGTGGTGTTGGGCTTCCAATTGGAAAAGTTGTGTGTTTGAATCCCAGGTCCACATTTCTGCCACTGCTGGACTCTTGAGCAAGGCCTTTAACCCTCAATTAATCAGGGGTATAAAAAAAAGAGATAAAAATGTACTGTAAGTCGCTCTGGACATGTGCGTCTGCCAAATGTTGTGAATGTCTGCTAATAATAACGGCTTAACTTCTTCTCTTCTTTTGTATCTCTTACCTAGAAACATACATGTTGTATACGGTACCTGTTGTATAAAGCTATAAGACTGGTTTTATGCATATACTGTACTGTACCTTTTATTCGATTATATTAAAGGGATCTTTAAGCAGCACTGCGAAGGTGTGATTACATTTGGAACTTGTTTAATTATTGTCTACACGATACACGTACATGAACGTGCGCTTAGAGCAGATGGTGGAATCGAATTAAGAGCCAACTCTTGGCAGACATACAGTAGTGCTGATAAACACTAACTAATAGCGTATAGAACACAGCAGAAGACAACACATGCTACCAACCATCACAGGAATACAGTGTGTGTGTGTGTGTGTGTGTGTGTGTGTGTGTGTGTGTGTGTGTGTGTATGTATGTATAAGAAAGCTTTATATACAGTACGTAGATTCTGACACTTCTTTTCCGTACGTGTGTGCAGATCATCGCGTACCAGCCGTACGGCCGGTCTGTGGATTGGTGGGCTTACGGTGTTCTGCTCTACGAGATGCTGGCTGGACAGGTGAGGCAAAATCTCCAAACCATCACAAAGTCTCCATCTTGTTTTCACTGCAGTCGTGTTTATTTATAGGTGCCCTTGAGCAAGGCACCGAACCCCCCCCAACTGCTCCCCGGGCGCCGCAGCATAAGTGGCTGCCCACTGCTCCGGGTGTGTGTTCACATTGTGTGTGTGTGTTCAGTGCTGTGTGTGTGCACTTCGGATGGGTTAAATGCAGAGAACAAATTCTGAGTATGGGTCACCGTACTTAGCCGTATGTCACTTCACTTATTACAGTGGACGAAGTGCCTGATAGAGCTTTACAGTACGACAGGCCTCCGTTTTAATCATACGCTTATTTATCCATGAAGCAAAGGTTTATTTCAAATCTCTCACTATACAGGACACTTAGTGTGTGCTGTATATCTATGGCTGATATAAGGGGAAGAATATCTCACATCATAAACACTAACGTTTTATATGAAACAGAAAATGACAGAACGCCGCACGGTACCTCGGATAATCGAGTCGCACCAGAACCACAGGTACAAGAATACTTGCTAGTTATAAAGGCAGCGTCAGCTTATTTTTGTAATTAACTGTAATATTATCTCGGGTGTCTATGGTAAATATCAAGCTTTTATTTATTTATTTTGGTCGTAATTTCTTGCATTGAACAAGACGTCTATTCGCTATATTTTGAGTGAAGATAAAGGTAACTGTCTGGGTTTATTTGGGTGGAGGTGACATTTGACAGGGATATTTTTGGTACAGGTGACGTTGGACGAGGCTATTTTTGGCTTTAGGGTCTATTTTTAGGTGTAAGGAATTTGGGCCAGGGCTGTTTTAGGTGTAGTTTGTCTCTCATAGCCTGATCTTCAGACTGACTTCAGAAGGTCTGGTGTCCATGGCAACCATTTTAGAAATTCATGCAAATTAATGAGTCTATAATCCCATGAATCCCATTTCCACCAAGCTGTCACTGCTGGGCCCCTGAGCAAGGCCCCTAAGCCTCCGTTATATAAAATGAGACCAATTTTATACGCTCTGGAAAAGAGTGTCTACAAAATGCTGGAAATGTGCAGTATGGATTTTGTTGTACGGATAAAGATGATACACATGTACAGTACACTCACCCCCCCACACGTACACACACTCACCCCCCCACACGTACACACACTCACCCCCCCACACGTACACACACTCACTCCCCCACACGTACACACACTCACCCCCACACGTACACACACCACATTCTCACTCTCACACACACATACACACACTCACACCGTCACATACACACACACACACATACACACACTCACACCCTTATACACACATACATGTACACACACCCACATTCTCACTCTCACACACACATACACACACTCACACCCTTATACACACATACATGTACACACACCACATTCTCACTCGCACACACACATACACACACTCACCCCCACATGTACACACACCACATTCTCACTCTCACACACACATACACACACTCACACCCTCACATACACACACATACATGTACACACACCCACATTCTCACTCTCTCACACACACGTACACAGACCCACACACGTACACACACCCACATTCTCACTCTCACACACACATACACACACTCACACCTTCACACACACATACATGTACACACACCCACACCCTCACACACACATACATGTACACACACCCACACCCTTATACACTCATACATGTACATACACCTACATTCTCACTCTCACACACACATACACACACCGACACCCTCACATACACACACATACATGTACACACACCCACATTCTCACTCTCACACACACATACACAGACTCACACACGTACACACACCCACATTCTCACTCTCACACACACATACACACACTCACACCCTTATACACACATACATGTACACACACCACATTCTCACTCTCACACACACATACACACACTCACACCCTCACATACACACCCCCACATGTACACACACCCACACCCTCACACACACATACATGTACACACACCCACACCCTTATACACTCATACATGTACACACACCACATTCTCACTCTCACACACACATACACACACTCACACCCTCACATACACACACATACATGTACACACACCCACATTCTCACTCTCACACACACGTACACAGACCCACACACGTACACACACCCACATTCTCACTCTCACACACACATACACACACTCACACACGTACACACACCCACATTCTCACTCTCACACACACTCACACCCTCACACACACATACATGTACACACACCCACACCCTCACACACACAGGTACACAGACCCCCACACGTACACACACCCACATTCTCACTCTCACACACATACACACACCCACACCCTCACACACACACATGTACACAGACCCCCACACGTACACACACCCACATTCTCACTCTCACACACACATACACACACCCACACTCTCACACACACATACATGTACATATACCCACACCCTCACACACACAGGTACACAGACCCCCACACGTACACACACCCACATTCTCACTCTCACACACATACACACACCCACACCCTCACACACACACATGTACACAGACCCCCACACGTACACACACCCACATTCTCACTCTCACACACACATACACACACCCACACTCTCACACACACATACATGTACATATACCCACACCCTCACACACACAGGTACACAGACCCCCACACGTACACACACCCACATTCTCACTCTCACACACATACACACACCCACACCCTCACACACACACACATGTACACACACCCCCACACGTACACACACCCACATTCTCACTCTCACACACACATACACACACCCACACTCTCACACACACATACATGTACATACACCCACACCCTCACACACACATACACACACTCACACCCTCACACACACATACATGTACATACACCCACACCCTCACACACACACATACACACACTCACACCCTCACACACACATACATGTACACACACCCACACCCTCACACACACAGGTACACAGACCCCCACACGTACACACACCCACATTCTCACTCTCACACACACATACACACACCCACACTCTCACACACACATACACACACCCATACCCTCACACACACATATATGTACACACACCCACACCCTCACACACACACACACATACATGTACACACACCCACACCCTCACACACACACACACACATATACATGTACACACACCCACACCTTCACACACACACACACATACACACACATACACAGACCCACACACATACACACACCCACACCCTCTCACACAAACACATACACACACAAACCCTTTCCTACACACAAATATACAGACACACCCACGACCTCTCCCACACACACCTACACACACGGACACGCACACAGATCTCCTATCTTTAGAAACAGCTCTGTAATCTCTTCTGAGTGTCTCTTTCACTTTCATGAACTATTTTTAGAGAACATACAATGCTGTATACTTAATCAATAGCTTTTATTGATTACTTCCATGAATGCTGAGCTAAATCCGGCCATGCTTGTGTGTTTGGGTATTTTTAGACTAAATGCTGCACTGCCTAATGACCTCCTATCATTGTTTGAGATATCAGTACTCTCACTCACACACACACACACTCTCTCTTTCTCTCTCATTCACACACACACACTCACACACACACACACACACACACACACACACACAGAACTAATGTCTTATTACTGTATTATAACATCGGGAAAAAATGGCAGCAGGATTGATGAATCTTTTAACGGGATGTTTATTGTCCAAGTTCTAATTAGTAAATAAACTGATTTTTACACAAGTAATAAAACATAACCGGGGGTCATTTCATTCATTTGCACTAAATGAA